>NW_025228215.1:0-14973 GCF_018294505.1 Triticum aestivum | reverse complement strand
TTAACGACAAACTTGTTCCACATTCTTCCTTCTTTACAATTCTGCATTACATCTTTTAAATCAGCATCATGCACATATTGATCTTTGATGGTCTCCAAACCAAATATTTTGAAGTCAAGTTGTGAAAGCATAGTATAGCGACGAGACAATGCATCAGCAATAACATTTTCTTTTCCCTTCTTGTGTTTAATGACATAAGGGAAAGTCTCAATGAATTCAACCCATTTAGCATGTCTACGATTCAGTTTAGCTTGACTTTTAATATGTTTCAAAGATTCATGATCAGAATGTATAACAAATTCTTTGGGCCATAAATAATGTTGCCATGTTTCTAAAGTCCGAACAAGAGCATATAATTCTTTATCATAAGTAGAATAATTCAGACTAGGCCCACTCAATTTTTCAGAAAAGTATGCAACAGGTTTGCCATCTTGTAATAACACACCTCCTAATCCAATTCCACTAGCATCACATTCAAGCTCAAAAGTCTTATTAAAATCAGGAAGTTGGAGTAAAGGAGCATGTGTCAACTTATCTTTCAATACCGAGAAGGTGCAGCAATGGTGCTGAAATCTCTCCCAAAACGCCTATAGAATCCAGCGAGGCCAAGAAAACTCCTCACTTGTATGACCGTTTTGGGCTGCGGCCAACTCTCAATAGCTTCAATCTTGGCTTTATCAACTTTAATTCCCTGTGGAGTAACAACATAGCCAAGAAAAGATACTCGGTCGGTGCAAAAGGTGCACTTCTCAAGGTTACCAAACAAACATGCATCACGTAGAGCAACAAAAACAGCACGTAAATGTTCCAAATGTTCTTCCAAAGATCTGCTATAAATCAATATGTCATCAAAGTAAACTACCACAAGTCGTCCAATGAAAGCACGTAAAACTTCGTTCATTAATCTCATGAAAGTACTAGGTGCATTAGTTAACCCAAAAGGCATGACTAACCACTCATATAATCCAAACTTAGTTTTAAATGCTGTTTTCCATTCATCTCCCAATTTCATACGAATTTGATGGTATCCACTACGCAAATCAACTTTGGAGAATTGTAGAGCCACTCAATTCATCAAGCATATCATCGGGCCTAGGAATAGGATGACGATAACGAATAGTAATATTATTAATGCCTCTACAATCAACACACATACGTGATGTACCATCCTTTTTCGGCACTAGAATAATAGGAACAACACAAGGACTAAGGGATTCGCCTATATAACCTTTGTCGAGAAGCTCTTGTACTTGACGCATAATCTCCTTCGTCTGCTCTGGATTGGTACGGTATGGTGCACGGTTTGGCAGTGAAGCACCGGGAATTAAGTCAATCTGATGCTCAATCCCTCGAATAGGCGGTAATCCCGGTGGCACGTCTTGTGGAAAGACGTCAGCGAACTCCTGCAAAATGTTAGTGACAGCAGGAGGCAAAGAGGAAGGCACGTCCTCGAATGAAAATAATGCCTCTTTGCAGACAAAAGCATAGCAAACAGATTTGCTGAAATCTAGCTCATCAATATCAGATTTGGTGGCAAATAAACATGCACTTTTCAATTTAATTTCAGAAGCAACACTAGATGGTTTATTATTAGGCTTCATTTGTTGCTCAAATTCTTTTTGCCACAATCTGATTTTCACTCTTATTCTTCTCCTGTTTTGCTTTATTAGCTCTATTAATATCATCTTTCAAAATGGAATCAGGAGTCATAGGAAGCAAAGTAATATTTTTATCCTTATGAACAAGAGTATAGTGATTGTTTCTACCATGGTGTACAGAGTTTTTATCAAATTGCCATGGTCTACCAGGTAATAAGGAACATGCTTGCATAGGTACCACATCACAATCAACATAATCAGCATATTAGAGATACTAAAATGCACACGAACAGTACGTGTTACCTTAACCTTGCCGCTGTTGTTGAACCATTGGATGTAGTAAGGATGTGGATGTGGTCTTGTGGTGAGAGAAAGCTTCTCCACCATCTCCATGCTAGCCAAGTTGTTGCAGCTCCCTCCGTCTATTATGACGCTCACAGAACGTTCCTTCACAACTCCCTTGGTATGGAACAAATTGTGCCTCTGATTTTGCTCAGCTTGTGTGACCTGCACACTCAAAACACGTTGAGCAACTAAACATTCATACCTGTCAGCGTCTTCAGGAGCCATGTATTGCGTCTCATGATCAGAATCATCTCCACCATGTTCTTCACGTGTAATAAGAGCCAATGTCTCCTCATCATAGTCACTAGCGGACTCATATCCACCACCCTCGGTAGCAATCATCACACGCGGAGATTTGCATTCTCTCGCATAATGACCTCCTCCCTTACAACGACGACAAATAATATCACTTGTGTGCGCTGTTGATGCCCTGGAAGAAGAAGAACTCTGTGCAGGCCCGGCAGGTGCGCTCTTGGCAGATAATGGTGGTTGTTCCTGTTTTCTTGTATCACGGCTGTAGGAGGCACCTGATTGAGGTGCTGGTGCAGTTGAAGTAGAAGATGCACGCGGTTTCCATGATGAAGGTCGGCCTGCAGAAAAGTTAGTTCGCGCCAATGCTTGTCGATCCTGCACTTCACGTTCAGCTTTACAAGCAAGATGGAATAAACGAGTGATATTAGTATACTCCTTATAGTCTAGAATGGTCTGAATCTCTCTATTTAATCCACCCAGAAAACGTGCAAGCATAGCTTCATTCTCCTCAACAGTACCACATCGAATCATGCCAGTTTGTAATTCCTGATAATATTCTTCTACAGAATTTTTTCCTTGTCTTAAACGCTGCAATTTTTGAAGCAATTCACGTTGATAATATGGTGGAACCCAACGCGTACGCATAGCGGTTTTCAATGCAGCCCAAGTAATTGGAATAGGATATAATCTACAATGTTCAGACCACCAGACACATGCAAAACTAGTGAAAGCACAAACAGCAGCAGCAACCCGTCTCTCCTCGGGATATTGTAAACATGTAAAACGTTGTTCAGTTTCTAACTCCCAAGTAAGATATATATCAGGAACATATCTACCCTCAAATGGTGGAATATTCAATTTCAGTTTAGGAATATGGACATCATCTCGTACCTGAGGTGGTGGTGCAGGCCTACCATTACGAATATATACCTGAGGTCGACCTGCTGGTGGTGGTGCTGGTGGTTGCACGTAGTTTTGATTTTGAGCAACCTCATCCTCGTAATCTCCCACATAATCATCCTCCTCCACATCAGCAGCAGGAGCCACAGAAGTATCAACAGCAGCACCAACAGTTTGGCCAAACGCAAGAGGGACATGGCTCGCTCGGCGGAGGTCTATTTCGTGACGTGGAGGTAGTCGTTGTTGTTGTTGTTGGAGAGGTGCATTAGGTGCAGCGGGTGGTGGTGGTGGAAGACGCACGAGCAATTCATTAAACTTATTATCGAGCTTTGTTTCGAATGTCTTCTCCAGGCCATCTATCTTCTCCATGGCCTCTTCAAATCTGTTTAGAACGTCTTGCACCTGTTCACTCATCATTTGCTGAAATTTATCATGCAAATCCTTATTCGTCATGTTCTCCCAGTCAGTCTCGTCGGCTTGTGATCCTAGCATGGTTAGCAGCAATAGAAACACACAAGAATATGATCCTACAGACTACTAACAAGAGGTGGTGGTGGGTGTCACAAATCCGTCAAGCAAATCTCAAATTCTTACCAGTTCTTACCCAGCAGCAGGCGGTGATCGGCAACCGTTGTAGTCAAAAACTCTCAAAGCTTGGATAGAGCGATTACCAGGGAGAGTCAAACGCACGACGTAGATGTATGTGGAGCTGGGAAGGCTTATAATATGGTAGCAAAAAGGGTCAGCAATAATCAATTCAGAGATGCAAAGTTGAATAAACGCTCAACGACGGTACTGTGCTGGTCCTAGGCTAGACTGTGCTAGAGACGCGAGCCTAGAACACCAACAAAATCACGGCGCGGCACGTAAACAAGGGAAAAGCACACTCTGGAATTTTTTTTTCGCTCTTTTTTTTGCGCTCTTTTTTTTTGCGCTGCTCTTTTTTTGCGAAAAATCACTATAATGGCGAGTGTCTCAAAACTCTTCCTAGCTCAATGACAGGATGGGCACGAAATTTTTTCGACCAAATTTTTTTTTGACTGCCCGGACCCAAAAACTGGAAACGGGTCAAAAAAAACTTCGTATAATGGCACCAGTCTCAAAACACTCAGAAACACCTAAAAATAGGATAGCCAGAAATTTTTTCGAAAAATGCGTTTTCGAAAAATTTTGGGCCTAAACGGAGCGTGGTTTCCGGACTCTTTTTTTTCCGAAACCTACTCCGGCAAGGAAACACGAATCGGAATCTAGATGGATCTCGAAAACAAACCTAATATGACAAGAACTCGGATTGGTGGTGGATATATGGTGGTAGATGGCAGCGGTGGTGGTATATGACAGCTGTGGTGGTATATGGATACGGATTCGAAGCGGTGGCGGATAAGCGGTGGTGGTAGATGGCAGGGGTGATGATGATGGTGCGGCAGCGGCGTGACAACTTATGACCAGAACTCTAAACTCTAAAAGACTAGACTCTAAGACCAGCAACTAGACACGACGATGCAACCGCAAATTCAACAAAGCAAAACCCTAAAAAGATTATGCAAAGGCTCAGATTGGTTCGGATATGATGAACTAACCCTAATTTTTTTTGTGGCTTTTTCGTGGACTATAGGTATGAAGAATAGACTCGATCTAAACTACGAAAAACTGTAAAATCTCACCGAGCAACCTGGAAATCTGATACCACTTGATAGAGGCAAAGGTGTCCCGTCTTTCGATGAGATGATGGATATCGCTTTGGTGGCAGTCGACTTTGACGATCCGACTACGAACGTGCGAGGACGTCGCGCCTTAGCAATCGCTAAACCAACTCCGAGAGGTTATTGACCACGCCGGAGCACGATCACCCTGACCACGAGGGTCTGTTTCCTGCGAGCAAACGAAGAACAAGCAAGAAACTGAGATTGCAATCTGGATATTGCGAATATAAGATGAAAGCTTTATTGATCAAGGTGGGGTTCTGTGCAGCCTTTGTCTGGTCGTTGAACACAAACGAAGTACGCGAAGTTGCAGCTATGGCGAACTTTTAATCTAAACAAAACCCAAAGTCTAAACGATGCCCTAAGGGCTGTATATATGGAGGAAGAGGGGGGAATTTCGTGGCCCTTGGTGGAGGGGTCCGAAATCAACCCTATCTCTTGTTTCCCCACACATACGGACTCTAAAAATAGCCTATACTTATGTATTTCGAAATTACATGGGCCTAGCCCAATAATAAGGTGACGCAGCACCTAAAATAGCCTCGGGACGAAATTTATGAAGTGGCATCTTGTATATTTCGTCCAAGGCTTCATGCACCCATTATGGTGGCTTCAAAGTCCTGAAACATCACTTGTAACTCCGTTCTTGTTCCCCTTGCACATGCCATCATCTCCATGCTTGTTCTTGCTCCAATGTTCATTCTTCTCCAAGCTAGGCCCTTCATTTGTAAGCAAAACAAATGTATCCAATTTAGGCAGCATCATATTCTCATGAACATTAGAATCATTACCAAGAAATGAAAGTACCTGGTAATTTAGTTGGCGTGCACGAGCTCTAGTAATTGGTCCAGTATGTATAGCAGCAGGGGCTGTGGGTGTAACAATTGTATTGATGTCCTCATCACCTGCTGGTGGTGGTGCTGGTGGGTGCACGTAGTTCTGATTTTGATCAACCTCATCCTCATAATCGCCCGCATACTCATCATTCTCCTGGGTACCAGCAGCAGCAGTAGCAGGAGCCAAAGAAGCATCTATAACAGGAACAGCAGCACCAGAAGTTTGGCCATCCTCAATAGGAACACGCTTCGCTCGTCCATACTGATTCGGAAGGATGCGTTGTTGTTGGTGTTGCAGAGGTGCGATAGGTGCAGCCGGCGGTGGTGGTGGTAAACGCGCGAGCAATTCATTAAACTTGCTATCAAGCTTTGTTTCGAACGTCTTCTCCATGCCATCTATCTTCTCCATGGCCTCGTTAAATCTGTTTAGCACATCTTGCACCTGTCCACTCATCATTTGCTGAAATTTATCATGTAGCTGTTTGTTCGTCAGGTTCTCCCAATCAGTCTCATCGGCTTGTGATCCTACCATGGTTTGCAGCAAATAGAAACACACAAGAATATGATCCTACAGACTACTAAGAAGTGGTGGTGGTGTATCACAAACCTGTCAAGCAAAACTCAAATTCTTACCAGTTCTTACCCAGCAGCAGGCGGTGATCGGCAACCGTTGTAGTCAAAACTCTCAAAGCTTGGATAGAGCGATTACCAGGGAGAGTCAAACGCATGACGTAGATGTATGTGGAGCTGGGAAGGCTTATAATATGGTAGCAAAAAGGGTCAGCAATAATCAATTCAGAGATGCAAAGTTGAATAAACGCTCAACGACGGTACTGTGCTGGTCCTAGGTTAGACCGTGCTAGAGACGCGAGCCTAGAACACTAACAAAAAATCACGGCGCTGCACGTAAACAAGGAAAAATCACACTCTGGAATTTTTTTTTCGCTCTTTTTTTTTGCGCTCTTTTTTCTTTTTTTTTGCGCTGTTTTTTTTGCAAAAAATCACTATAATGGCGAGTGTCTCAAAACTCTTCCTAGGTCAAACTGACAAGATGGGCACGAAATTTTTTCGACCAAATTTTTTTTTTCATTTTTTCGACTGCCCGGACCCAAAAACTTGAAACGGGTCAAAAAAAACTTCCTATAATGGCACCTGTCTCAAAACACCCAGAAACACCTAAAAATAGGATAGCCAGAATTTTTTCGAAAAATGCGTTTTCGAAAAATTTTGGGCCTAAACGGAGGGTGGTTTCCGGACTCTTTTTTTTCCGAAACCTACTCCGGCAAGGAAACACTAATCGGAATCTAGATGGATCTCCAAAACACACCTAATATGCAAGGAACTCGGATTGGTGGTGGATATATGGTGGGGGTATATGGCAGCGGTGGTGGTATATGGCAGCGGTGGTAATATATGGATATGGATCGGTGGTGGTATATGGATACGGATTGGTGGTGGTATATGGATACGGATTCGGAGCGGTGGTGGTAGGTGACAGGGGCGATGATGATGGTGCGGTGGCGGCGTGACAACTTATGACCAGAACTCGAAACTCTAAAAGACTAACGCTAAGACTAGCAACTAGACACGACGATGCAACCGCAAATTCAACAAAGCAAAACCCTAAAAAGATTATGCAAAGGCTCAGATTGGTTCAGATATGATGAACTAACCCTAATTTTTTTTGGCTTTTTCGTGGACTGTAGGTACGAAGAACAGACTTGATCTAAACTACAAAAAACTGTAAAATCTCACCGAGCAACCTGGAAATCTGATACCACTTGATAGAGGCAAAGGTGTCCCGTCTTTCGATGAGATGATGGATATCGCTTTGGTGGCAGTCGACTTTGACGATCCGACTACGAACGTGCGAGGACGTCGCGCCTTAGCAATCGCTAAACCAACTCCGAGAGGTTATTGACCACGCCGGAGCACGATCAACCTGACCACGAGGGTCTGTTTCCTGCGAGCAAACGAAGAACAAGCAAGAAATTAAGATTGCAATCTGGATATTGCGAATATAAGATGAAAGCTTTATTGATCAAGGTGGGGTTCTGTGACGCCTTTGTCTGGTCGTTGAACACAAACGAAGTACGCGAAGTTGCAGCTATGGCGAACTTTTAATCTAAACAAAACCCAAAGTCTAAACCGCTTATCCGCCACCGCTCCGAATCCGTATCCATATACCACCACCGCTGCCATATACCACCACCATATATCCACCACCAATCCGAGTTCCTTGCATATTAGGTTTGTTTTCGAGATCCATCTAGATTCCGATTCGTGTTTCCTTGCCGGAGTAGGTTTCGGAAAAAAAAAGAGTCGGGTAGCCACGCTCCGTTTAGGCCCAAAAATTTTCGAAAACGCATTTTTCGAAAAAATTTCTGGCTATCCTATTTTTAGGTGTTTCTGAGTGTTTTGAGACAGGTGCCATTATAGGAAGTTTTTTTGACCTGTTTCCAGTTTTTGGGTCCGGGCAGTCGAAAAAAAAAATTTGGTCGAAAAAAAAAATTCGTGCCCATCCTGTCAGTTTGACCTAGGAAGAGTTTTGAGACACTCGCCATTATGGTGATTTTTCGCAAAAAAAAAAAGCAGCGCAAAAAAAAAAGAGCGCAAAAAAAAAGAGCGCAAAAAAAAGAGCGAAAAAAAAATTCAGAGTGTGCTTTTCCCTTGTTTACGTGCCGCGCCGTGATTTTGTTGGTGTTCTAGGCTCGCGTCTCTAGCACAGTCTAGCCTAGGACCAGCACAGTACGTCGTTGAGCGTTTATTCAACTTTGCATCTCTGAATTGATTTTTGCTGACCCTTTTTGCTACCATACTATAAACCTTCCCAGCTCCACATACATCTACGTCGTGTGTTTGACTCTCCCTGGTAATCGCTCTATCCAAGCTTTGAGAGTTTTTGACTACAACGGTTGCCGATCACCGCCTGCTGCTGGGTAAGAACTGGTAAGAATTTGAGATTTGCTTGACGGATTTGTGATACACCACCACCACTTCTTAGTAGTCTGTAGGATCATATTCTTGTGTGTTTCTATTGCTGCTAACCATGCCAGGATCACAAGCCGACGAGATTGACTGGGAGAATTTATCGAACAAGGAGCTTCATGATAAGTTTCAGCAAATGATGACTGAACAGGTGCAAGATGTGCTGAACAATTTTGAAGAGGCCATGGAGAAGATCACTGGCCTTGAGAAGACGTTCGAAACAAAGCTCGATAACAAGTTTAATGAATTGCTCGCGCGTCTTCCACCACCACCACCCGCTGCACCTAACGCACCTCTCCAACAACAACAACAACGACTACCTCCATGTCGCGAAGCAGACCTCCGCCGAGCAAGCCGTGTTCCTCTTGCGTTTGGCCAAACTGTTGGTGCTGCTGTTGATACTTCTGTGGCTCCTACTGCTGATGCGGAGGAGGATGATTATGTGGGAGATTATGAGGATGAGGTTGATCAAAACCAACACTACATGCAGCCACCTGTACCACCACCAGCAGGTCGACCTCGGGTATATATTCGTAATGGTAGGCCTGCACCACCACCTCAGGTACGAGATGATGTCCATATTCCTAAACTGAAATTGAATATTCCACCATTTGAGGGTAGATATGTTCCTGATATATATCTTACTTGGGAGTTAGAAACTGAACAACGATTTACATGTTTACAATATCCTGAGGAGAGACGAGTTGCTGCTGCCGTTTGTGCTTTCACTAGTTTTGCATGTGTATGGTGGTCTGAACATTGTAGATTATATCCTATTCCAACTACTTGGGCTGCTTTGAAAACTGCTATGCGTACGCGTTGGGTTCCACCATATTATCAACGTGAATTGCTTCAAAAATTGCAGCGTTTAAGACAAGGGAAAAATTCTGTAGAAGAATATTATCAGGAATTACAAACTGGCATGATTAGATGTGGTATTGTTGAGGAGAATGAAGCTATGCTTGCACGTTTTCTAGGTGGATTAAATAGAGAGATTCAGACCATTCTAGACTATAAGGAGTATACTAATATCACTCGTTTATTCCATCTTGCTTGTAAAGCTGAACGTGAAGAACATGGTGGAGATGATTCTGATCATGAGACGCAATACATGGCTCCTGAAGACGCTGACAGGTATGAATGTTTAGTTGCTCAACGTGTTTTCAGTGTGCAGGTCACACAAGCTGAGCAAAATCAGAGGCACAATTTGTTCCATACCAAGGGAGTTGTGAAGGAACGTTCTGTGCGCGTCATCATAGACGGAGGGAGCTGCAACAACTTGGCTAGCATGGAGATGGTGGAGAAGCTTTCTCTCACCACAAGACCACATCCACATCCTTACTACATCCAATGGTTCAACAACAGCGGCAAGGTTAAGGTAACACGTACTGTTCGTGTGCATTTTAGTATCTCTACATATGCTGATTATGTTGATTGTGATGTGGTACCTATGCAAGCATGTTCCTTATTACTTGGTAGACCATGGCAATTTGATAAAAATTCTGTACACCATGGTAGAAACAATCACTATACTATTGTTCATAAGGATAAAAATATTACTTTGCTTCCTATGACTCCTGATTCCATTTTGAAAGATGATATTAATAGAGCTAATAAAGCACAACAGGAGAAGAATAAGAGTGAAAATCAGATTGTGGCAAAAGAATTTGAGCAACAAATGAAGCCTAATAATAAACCATCTAGTGTTGCTTCTGAAATTAAATTGAAAAGTGCATGTTTATTTGCCACCAAATCTGATATTGATGAGCTAGATTTCAGCAACTCTGTTTGCTATGCTTTTGTGTGCAAAGAGGCATTATTTTCATTCGAGGACGCGCCTTCCTCTTTGCCTCCTGCTGTCACTAACATTTTGCAGGAGTTCGCTGACGTTTTTCCACAAGACGTGCCACCGGGATTACCGCCTATTCGAGGGATTGAGCATCAGATTGACTTAATTCCTGGTGCTTCACTGCCAAACCGTGCACCATACCGTACCAATCCAGAGGAGACGAAGGAGATTATGCGTCGAGTACAAGAGCTTCTCGACAAAGGTTATATACGCGAATCCCTTAGTCCTTGTGCTGTTCCTATTATTCTAGTGCCGAAAAAGGATGGTACATCACGTATGTGTGTTGATTGTAGAGGCATTAATAATATTACTATTCGTTATCGTCATCCTATTCCTAGGCTAGATGATATGCTTGATGAATTGAGTGGCTCTACAATATTCTCCAAAGTTGATTTGCGTAGTGGCTACCATCAAATTCGTATGAAATTGGGAGATGAATGGAAAACAGCATTTAAAACTAAGTTTGGATTATATGAGTGGTTAGTCATGCCTTTTGGGTTAACTAATGCACCTAGTACTTTCATGAGATTAATGAACGAAGTTTTACGTGCTTTCATTGGACGATTTGTGGTGGTTTACTTTGATGACATATTGATTTATAGCAGATCTTTGCAGCAACATTTGGAACATTTACGTGCTGTTTTTATTGCACTACGTGATGCACGTTTGTTTGGTAACCTTGGGAAGTGCACCTTTTGCACCGACCGAGTATCTTTTCTTGGCTATGTTGTTACTCCACAGGGAATTGAAGTTGATAAAGCCAAGATTGAAGCTATTGAGAGTTGGCCGCAGCCCAAAACGGTCACACAAGTGAGGAGTTTTCTTGGCCTCGCTGGATTCTATAGGCGTTTTGTGAGAGATTTCAGCACCATTGCTGCACCTCTCAATGAGCTTACAAAGAAAGATGTGCCTTTTCTTTGGGGTACCGCACAGGAAGAAGCCTTCACGGTATTGAAAGATAAGTTGACACATGCTCCTTTACTCCAACTTCCTGATTTTAATAAGACTTTTGAGCTTGAATGTGATGCTAGTGGAATTGGATTAGGAGGTGTGTTATTACAAGATGGCAAACCTGTTGCATACTTTTTTGAAAAATTGAGTGGGCCTAGTCTGAATTATTCTACTTATGATAAAGAATTATATGCTCTTGTTCGGACTTTAGAAACATGGCAACATTATTTATGGCCCAAAGAATTTGTTATACATTCTGATCATGAATCTTTGAAACATATTAAAAGTCAAGCTAAACTGAATCGCAGACATGCCAAATGGGTTGAATTCATTGAGACTTTCCCTTATGTCATTAAACACAAGAAGGGAAAAGAAAATGTTATTGCTGATGCATTGTCTCGTCGCTATACTATGCTTTCACAACTTGACTTCAAAATATTTGGTTTGGAGACCATCAAAGATCAATATGTGCATGATGCTGATTTTAAAGATGTAATGCAGAATTGTAAAGAAGGAAGAATGTGGAACAAGTTTATTGTTAACGATGGATTTGTGTTTCGTGCTAACAAGCTATGCATTCCAGCTAGCTCCGTTCGTCTTTTGTTGTTGCAGGAGGCGCATGGAGGGGGATTAATGGGACACTTTGGCGTGAAGAAGACGGCGGACGTACTTGCTACACATTTCTTTTGGCCAAAGATGAGACGGGATGTTGAGCGTTTTATTGCTCGCTGCACTACATGTCAAAAAGCTAAGTCACGACTCAATCCACATGGTTTATATATGCCTTTGCCTGTACCTAGTGTTCCTTGGGAGGATATATCTATGGACTTTGTTTTAGGTTTACCTCGAACAAAGAAGGGGAGGGATAGCATATTTGTTGTCGTGGATAGATTCTCAAAAATGGCACACTTTATACCATGTCATAAAAGCGATGATGCTGTTAATGTTGCTGATTTGTTCTTTCGTGAAATTATTCGCTTGCATGGTGTGCCAAATACTATTGTTTCAGATCGTGATACTAAATTTCTTAGCCACTTTTGGAGATGTTTATGGGCTAAGTTGGGGACTAAACTGCTTTTTAGTACTACTTGTCACCCCCAAACTGATGGACAAACTGAAGTAGTCAATAGAACGTTGTCTACTATGCTTAGGGCTGTTTTGAAGAATAATAAGAAAATGTGGGAGGAATGCTTGCCTCATATTGAATTTGCTTA
This sequence comes from Triticum aestivum, assembly GCF_018294505.1. NCBI lineage: Eukaryota > Viridiplantae > Streptophyta > Magnoliopsida > Poales > Poaceae > Triticum > Triticum aestivum. The sequence goes on along the minus strand of NW_025228215.1, from coordinate 2,337 downwards.
TAATCGTTCACTGCATTCTACTACTAAGATGTGCCCTTTTGAAGTTGTGTATGGTTTCCTACCTCATGCACCTATTGATTTGTTGCCTCTTCCATCTTCGGAGAAGGTTAATTTTGATGCTAAACAACGTGCTGAATTGATTTTAAAAATGCATGAGTTAACTAAGGAAAACATTGAGCGCATGAATGCTAAATATAAACTTGCTGGAGATAAGGGTAGAAAACATGTTGTGTTTGCACCTGGAGATCTTGTTTGGTTACATTTGCGTAAGGATAGATTTCCTGATTTGCGCAAATCAAAGTTAATGCCACGTGCTGATGGTCCCTTTAAGGTGTTAGAGAAAATAAATGATAATGCATATAAACTTGAGCTGCCTGCAGATTTTGGGATTAGTCCCACTTTTAACATTGCAGATTTGAAGCCTTATTTGGGTGAGGAAGATGAACTTCCGTCGAGGACGACTTCATTTCCAGAAGGGGAGGATGATGAGGACATCAATACAATTGTTACACCCACAGCCCCTGCTGCTATACATACTGGACCAATTACTAGAGCTCGTGCACGCCAACTAAATTACCAGGTACTTTCGTTTCTTGGTAATGATTCTAATGTTCATGAGAATATGATGCTACCTAAATTGGATACATTTGTTTTGCTTACAAATGAAGGGCCTAGCTTGGAGAAGGATGAACATTGGAGCAAGAACAAGAATGGAGTTACAAGTGATGATTTCAGGACTTTGAAGCCACCATAATGGGTGCATGAAGCCTTGGACGAAATATACAAGATGCCACTTCATAAATTTCGTCCCGAGGCTATTTTAGGTGCTGCGTCACCTTATTATTGGGCCAGGCCCATGTAATTTAGAAATACATAAGTATAGGCTATTTTTAGAGTCCGTATGTGTGGGGAAACAAGAGATAGGGTTGATTTCGGACCCCTCCACCAAGGGCCACGAAATTCCCCCCCTCTTCCTCCATATATACAGCCCTTAGGGCATCGTTTAGACTTTGGGTTTTGTTTAGATTAAAAGTTCGCCATAGCTGCAACTTCGCGTACTTCGTTTGTGTTCAACGACCAGACAAAGGCGTCACAGAACCCCACCTTGATCAATAAAGCTTTCATCTTATATTCGCAATATCCAGATTGCAATCTTAATTTCTTGCTTGTTCTTCGTTTGCTCGCAGGAAACAGACCCTCGTGGTCAGGTTGATCGTGTTCCGGCGTGGTCAATAACATCTCGGAGTTGGTTTAGCGATTGCTAAGGCGCGACGTCCACGCACGTTTGTAGTCGGATCGTCAAAGTCGACTGCCACCAAAGCGATATCCATCATCTCATCGAAAGACGGGACACCTTTGCCTCTATCACTTGCATAGTTCATAAAATCTAAAGCCAAAAAATTAGCACAAGAAGTAGAAGGCATGAAAATATTGCAACTCAGTTTGCACATATAAGTGAAGCTCTTATTCATTTCAAAAGATTGACAATGTTCATCATTAAACCATCCCAACATTGGTGAATAAACCTTACTTGCATCAAATTTACATGCTACAACATGCTTAAATAAGCAAACATGCAATAAGTCATTCAACACAGAATCATCACCAAGATTAGAGGTCATATCAAAATGATTAAACATTGGTTCTTTTGCATCAATAGTTAATTCAATGGGTGCACTCAAAATTGTTGGTATTTCAGTTGTTTGATCACATGGCAAAGTCAAATTATCAACGTAGTCCTCTAAAATAGGTGGTGTGATCAAAGTAGTGGGTAGCTCATCAGATGGTGCATTCAAATTGACAAGGCATTCATCATTCTCATGTAGAGATGGAAGATCAGTACCTTTGTCATTACCTCTTATGATCAACTCAAATGATGTAGCCACTCTTGGGGGTGATGTGTCACATGCTGGAGGTGATGTAGTCCTGACAACAACGGATGTGGTTGTCATAGTATGCCTAGTAGTTGAAGGAACAATCATATCAACTCTTGGAATGTGCACCGTGCGCTTGTTCTCCTCGTGGCCAACACGTCGTTTTATTTCCTGTTCATCTTTGCAAGCAAGATGAAACAAATGGTCCATAGGATAACACTCTTCATGAATTAGTATCTCTTGAATATCACGGTTTAATCCTCCCCAAAATCTATCCATAAAATCATCTTCACTTTCTTCTAAAGAGGAATGCAACAAGGTAGTTTGTAAATCATCATAATATTTTATTACAGTTTATGGATAGATTTATGAAACTGTAACAAAATATTATGATGATTTACAAACTACCTTGTTGCATTCCTCTTTAGAAGAAAGTGAAGATGATTTTATGGATAGATTTTGG
>NW_025228214.1:44522-108324 GCF_018294505.1 Triticum aestivum | reverse complement strand
TATCCTATTCCAACTACTTGGGCTGCTTTGAAAACTGCTATGCGTACGCGTTGGGTTCCACCATATTATCAACGTGAATTGCTTCAAAAATTACAGCGTTTAAGACAAGGAAAAAATTCTGTAGAAGAATATTATCAGGAATTACAAACTGGCATGATTAGATGTGGTATTGTTGAGGAGAATGAAGCTATGCTTGCACGTTTTCTGGGTGGATTAAATAGAGAGATTCAGACCATTCTAGACTATAAGGAGTATACTAATATCACTCGTTTATTCCATCTTGCTTGTAAAGCTGAACGTGAAGTGCAGGATCGACAAGCATTGGGGCGAACTAACTTTTCTGCAGGCCGACCTTCATCATGGACACCACGTGCATCTTCTACTTCAACTGCACCAGCACTTCCATCAGGTGCCACCTCCAGCCGTGATACAAGAAAACAGGCACAACCACCATTATCTGCCAAGAGTGCACCTGCGGGGCCTACACAGCGTTCTTCTTCTTCCATAGCATCAACAGGGCACACAAGTGATATTATTTGTCGTCGTTGTAAGGGAGGAGGTCATTATGCGAGAGAATGCAAATCTCCGCGTGTGATGATTGCTACCGCGGATGGTGGATATGAGTTCGCTAGTGACTATGATGAGGAGACATTAGCTCTTATTACACGTGAAGAACATGGTGGAGATGATTCTGATCATGAGACGCAATACATGGCTCCTGAAGACGCTGACAAGTATGAATGTTTAGTTGCTCAACGTGTTTTGAGTGTGCAGGTCACACAAGCTGAGCAAAATCAGAGGCACAATTTGTTCCATACCAAGGGAGTTGTGAAGGAACGTTCTGTGCGCGTCATAATAGACGGAGGGAGCTGCAACAACTTGGCTAGCATGGAGATGGTGGAGAAGCTTTCTCTCACCACAAGACCACATCCACATCCTTACTACATCCAATGGTTCAACAACAGCGGCAAGGTTAAGGTAACACCTACTGTTCGTGTGCATTTTAGTATCTCTACATATGCTGATTATGTTGATTGTGATGTGGTACCTATGCAAGCATGTTCCTTATTACTTGGTAGACCATGGCAATTTGATAAAAATTCTGTACACCATGGTAGAAACAATCACTATACTCTTGTTCATAAGGATAAAAATATTACTTTGCTTCCTATGACTCCTGATTCCATTTTGAAAGATGATATTAATAGAGCTAATAAAGCAAAACAGGAGACGAATAAGAGTGAAAATCAGATTGTGGCAAAAGAATTTGAGCAACAAATGAAGCCTAATAATAAACCATCTTGTGTTGCTTCTGAAATTAAATTGAAAAGTGCATGTTTATTTGCCACCAAATCTGATATTGATGAGCTAGATTTCAGCAAATCTGTTTGCTATGCTTTTGTGTGCAAAGAGGCATTATTTTCATTCGAGGACGTGCCTTCCTCTTTGCCTCCTGCTGTCACTAACATTTTGCAGGAGTTCGCTGACGTCTTTCCACAAGACGTGCCACCGGGATTACCGCCTATTCAAGGGATTGAGCATCAGATTGACTTAATTCCCGGTGCTTCACTGCCAAACCGTGCACCATACCGTACCAATCCAGAGGAGACGAAGGAGATTATGCGTCAAGTACAAGAGCTTCTCGACAAAGGTTATATACGCGAATCCCTTAGTCCTTGTGCTGTTCCTATTATTCTAGTGCCGAAAAAGGATGGTACATCACGTATGTGTGTTGATTGTAGAGGCATTAATAATATTACTATTCGTTATCGTCATCCTATTCCTAGGCTAGATGATATGCTTGATGAATTGAGTGGCTCTATGATAGAGGCAAAGGTGTCCCGTCTTTCGATGAGATGGTGGATTTCGCTTTGGTGGAAGTCGACTTTGACGATCCGACTACGAACGTGCGAGGACGTCGCGCCTTAGCAATCGCTAAACCAACTCCGAGAGGTTATTGACCACGCCGGAGCACGATCAACCTGACCACGAGGGTCTGTTTCCTGCGAGCAAACGAAGAACAAGCAAGAAACTAAGATTGCAATCTGGATATTGCAAATATAAGATGAAAGCTTTATTGATCAAGGTGGGGTTCTGTGACGCCTTTGTCTGGTCGTTGAACACAAACGAAGTACGCGAAGTTGCAGCTATGGCGAACTTTTAATCTAAACAAAACCCAAAGTCTAAACGATGCCCTAAGGGCTGTATATATGGAGGAAGAGGGGGGAATTTCGTGGCCCTTGGTGGAGGGGTCCGAAATCAACCCTATCTCTTGTTTCCCCACACATACGGACTCTAAAAATAGCCTATACTTATGTATTTCGAAATTACATGGGCCTGGCCCAATAATAAGGTGACGCAGCACCTAAAATAGCCTCGGGACGAAATTTATGAAGTGGCATCTTGTATATTTCGTCCAAGGCTTCATGCACCCATTATGGTGGCTTCAAAGTCCTGAAATCATCACTTGTAACTCTGTTATTGTTCCCCTTGCGCATGCCATCATCTCCATGCTTGTTCTTGCTCCAATGTTCATCCTTCTCCAAGCTAGGCCCTTCATTTGTAAGCAAAACAAATGTATCCAATTTAGGCAGCATCATATTCTCATGAACATTAGAATCATTACCAAGAAACGAAAGTACCTGGTAATTTAGTTGGCGTGCACGAGCTCTAGTAATTGGTCCAGTATGTATAGCAGCAGGGGCTGTGGGTGTAACAATTGTATTGATGTCCTCATCATCCTCCCCTTCTTGAAATGAAGTCGTCCTCGACGGAAGTTCATCTTCCTCACCCAAATAAGGCTTCAAATCTGCAATGTTAAAAGTGGGACTAACCCCAAAATCTGCAGGCAGCTCAAGTTTATATGCATTATCATTTATTTTCTCTAACACCTTAAAGGGACCATCAGCACGTGGTATTAGCTTTGATTTGCGCAAATCAGGAAATCTATCCTTACGCAAATGTAACCAAACAAGATCTCCAGGTGCAAACACAACATGTTTTCTACCCTTATCTCCAGCAAGTTTATATTTAGCATTCATACGCTCAATGTTTTCCTTAGTTAACTCATGCATTTTTAAAATCAATTCAGCACGTTGTTTAGCCTCAAAATTAACCTTCTCCGAAGATGGAAGAGGCAACAAATCAATAGGTGCACGAGGTAGGAAACCATACACAACTTCAAAAGGGCACATCTTAGTAGTAGAATGCAATGAACGATTATAAGCAAATTCAATATGAGGCAAGCATTCCTCCCACATTTTCTTATTATTTTTCAAAACAGCCCTAAGCATAGTAGACAACGTTCTATTGACTACTTCAGTTTGTCCATCAGTTTGGGGGTGACAAGTAGTACTAAAAAGCAGTTTAGTCCCCAACTTAGCCCATAAACATCTCCAAAAGTGGCTAAGAAATTTAGTATCACGATCTGAAACAATAGTATTTGGCACACCATGCAAGCGAATAATTTCACGAAAGAACAAATCAGCAACATTAACAGCATCATCGCTTTTATGACATGGTATAAAGTGTGCCATTTTCGAGAATCTATCCACGACAACAAATATGCTATCCCTCCCCTTCTTTGTTCGAGGTAAACCTAAAACAAAGTCCATAGATATATCCTCCCAAGGAACACTAGGTACAGGCAAAGGCATATATAAACCATGAGGATTGAGTCGTGACTTAGCTTTTTGACATGTAGTGCAGCGAGCAATAAAACGCTCAACATCCCGTCTCATCTTTGGCCAAAAGAAATGTGATGAGGACATCAATACAATTGTTACACCCACAGCCCCTGCTGCTATACATACTGGACCAATTACTAGAGCTCGTGCACGCCAACTAAATTACCAGGTACTTTCGTTTCTTGGTAATGATTCTAATGTTCATGAGAATATGATGCTGCCTAAATTGGATACATTTGTTTTGCTTACAAATGAAGGGCCTAGCTTGGAGAAGGATGAACATTGGAGCAAGAACAAGCATGGAGATGATGGCATGCGCAAGGGAAACAAGAACGGAGTTACAAGTGATGATTTCAGGACTTTGAAGCCACCATAATGGGTGCATGAAGCCTTGGACGAAATATACAAGACGCCACTTCATAAATTTCGTCCCGAGGCTATTTTAGGTGCTGCGTCACCTTATTATTGGGCCAGGCCCATGTAATTTCGAAATACATAAGTATAGGCTATTTTTAGAGTCCGTATGTGTGGGGAAACAAGAGATAGGGTTGATTTTGGACCCCTCCACCAAGGGCCACGAAATTCTCCCCCTCTTCCTCCATATATACAGCCCTTAGGGCATCGTTTAGACTTTGGGTTTTGTTTAGATTAAAAGTTCGCCATAGCTGCAACTTCGCGTACTTCCTTTGTGTTCAACGACCAGACAAAGGCGTCACAGAACCCCACCTTGATCAATAAAGCTTTCATCTTATATTCGCAATATCCAGATTGCAATCTTAGTTTCTTGCTTGTTCTTCGTTTGCTCGCAGGAAACAGACCCTCGTGGTCAGGTTGATCGTGCTCCGGCGTGGTCAATAACCTCTCGGAGTTGGTTTAGCGATTGCTAAGGCGCGACGTCCTCGCACGTTCGTAGTCGGATCGTCAAAGTCGACTTCCACCAAAGCGAAATCCACCATCTCATCGAAAGACGGGACACCTTTGCCTCTATCAAGTGGTATCAGCTTTCCAGGTTGCTCGGTGAGATTTTACAGTTTTTAGTAGTTTAGATCGAGTCTGTTCTTCATACCTATAGTCCACGAAAAAGCCACAAAAAAAAAATTAGGGTTAGTTCATCATATCCGAACCAATCTGAGCCTTGCATAATCTTTTTAGGGTTTTGCTTTGTTGAATTTGCGGTTGCATCGTCGTGTCTAGTTGCTGGTCTTAGAGTCTAGTCTTTTAGAGTTTCGAGTTCTGGTCATAAGTTGTCACGCCGCCGCCGCACCATCATCATCGCCCCTGCCATCTACCACCACCGCACCGAATCCGTATCCATATACCACCACCAATCCGTGTCCATATACCACCACCGATCCATATCCATATACCACACTTTATACCATGTCATAAAAGCGATGATGCTGTTAATGTTGCTGATTTGTTCTTTCGTGAAATTATTCGCTTGCATGGTGTGCCAAATACTATTGTTTCAGATCGTGATACTAAATTTCTTAGCCACTTTTGGAGATGTTTATGGGCTAAGTTGGGGACTAAACTGCTTTTTAGTACTACTTGTCACCCCCAAACTGATGGACAAACTGAAGTAGTCAATAGAACGTTGTCTACTATGCTTAGGGCTGTTTTGAAAAATAATAAGAAAATGTGGGAGGAATGCTTGCCTCATATTGAATTTGCTTATAATCGTTCATTGCATTCTACTACTAAGATGTGCCCTTTTGAAGTTGTGTATGGTTTCCTACCTCGTGCACCTATTGATTTGTTGCCTCTTCCATCTTCGGAGAAGGTTAATTTTGAGGCTAAACAACGTGCTGAATTGATTTTAAAAATGCATGAGTTAACTAAGGAAAACATTGAGCGTATGAATGCTAAATATAAACTTGCTGGAGATAAGGGTAGAAAACATGTTGTGTTTGCACCTGGAGATCTTGTTTGGTTACATTTGCGTAAGGATAGATTTCCTGATTTGCGCAAATCAAAGCTAATACCACGTGCTGATGGTCCCTTTAAGGTGTTAGAGAAAATAAATGATAATGCATATAAACTTGAGCTGCCTGCAGATTTTGGGGTTAGTCCCACTTTTAACATTGCAGATTTGAAGCCTTATTTGGGTGAGGAAGATGAACTTCCGTCGAGGACGACTTCATTTCAAGAAGGGGAGGATGATGAGGACATCAATACAATTGTTACACCCACAGCCCCTGCTGCTATACATACTGGACCAGTTACTAGAGCTCGTGCACGCCAACTAAATTACCAGGTACTTTGGTTTCTTGGTAATGATTCTAATGTTCATGAGAATATGATGCTGCCTAAATTGGATACATTTGTTTTGCTTACAAATGAAGGGCCTAGCTTGGAGAAGGATGAACATTGGAGCAAGAACAAGCATGGAGATGATGGCATGCGCAAGGGGAACAAGAACGGAGTTACAAGTGATCATTTCAGGACTTTGAAGCCACCATAATGGGTGCATGAAGCCTTGGACGAAATATACAAGATGCCACGTCATAAATTTCGTCCCGAGGCTATTTTAGGTGCTGCGTCACCTTATTATTGGGCCAGGCCCATGTAATTTCGAAATACATAAGTATAGGCTATTTTTAGAGTCCGTATGTGTGGGGAAACAAGAGATGGGGTTGATTTCGGACCCCTCCACCAAGGGCCACGAAATTCCCCCCTCTTCCTCCATATATACAGCCCTTAGGGCATCGTTTAGACTTTGGGTTTTGTTTAGATTAAAAGTTCGCCATAGCTGCAACTTCGCGTACTTCGTTTGTGTTCAACAACCAGACAAAGGCGTCACAGAACCCCACCTTGATCAATAAAGCTTTCATCTTATATTCGCAATATCCAGATTGCAATCTTAGTTTCTTGCTTGTTCTTCGATTGCTCGCAGGAAATAGACCCTCGTGGTCAGGTTGATCGTGCCCCGGCGTGGTCAATAACCTCTCGGAGTTGTTTTAGCGATTGCTAAGGCGCGACGTCCTCGCACGTTCGTAGTCGGATCGTCAAAGTCGACTTCCACCAAAGCGAAATCCACCTTCTCATCGAAAGACGGGACACCTTTGCCTCTATCACCACCACTTGTTCGTAGTCTGTAGGATCATATTCTTGTGTGTTTCTATTGCTGCTAACCATGCCAGGATCACAAGCCGACGAGATTGACTGGGAGAATTTATCGAACAAGGAGCTTCATGATAAGTTTCAGCAAATGATGACTGAACAGGTGCAAGATGTGCTGAACAATTTTGAAGAGGCCATGGAGAAGATCACTGGCCTTGAGAAGACGTTCGAAACAAAGCTCGATAACAAGTTTAATGAATTGCTCGCGCGTCTTCCACCACCACCACCCGCTGCACCTAACGCACCTCTCCAACAACAACAACAACGACTACCTCCACGTCGCGAAGCAGACCTCCGCCGAGCAAGCCGTGTTCCTCTTGCGTTTGGCCAAACTGTTGGTGCTGCTGTTGATACTTCTGTGGCTCCTGCTGCTGATGCGGAGGAGGATGATTATGTGGGAGATTATGAGGATGAGGTTGATCAAAATCAACACTACGTGCAGCCACCTGTACGACCACCAGCAGGTCGACCTCAGGTATATATTCGTAATGGTAGGCCTGCACCACCACCTCAGGTACGAGATGATGTCCATATTCCTAAACTGAAATTGAATATTCCACCATTTGAGGGTAGATATGTTCCTGATATATATCTTACTTGGGAGTTAGAAACTGAACAACGATTTACATGTTTACAATATCCTGAGGAGAGATGAGTTGCTGCTGCTGTTTGTGCTTTCACTAGTTTTGCATGTGTATGGTGGTCTGAACATTGTAGATTATATCCTATTCCAACTACTTGGGCTGCTTTGAAAACTGCTATGCGTACGCGTTGGGTTCCACCATATTATCAACGTGAATTGCTTCAAAAATTGCAGCGTTTAAGACAAGGAAAAAATTATGTAGAAGAATATTATCAGGAATTACAAACTGGCATGATTAGATGTGGTATTGTTGAGGAGAATGAAGCTATGCTTGCACGTTTTCTGGGTGGATTAAATAGAGAGATTCAGACCATTCTAGACTATAAGGAGTATACTAATATCACTCGTTTATTCCATCTTGCTTGTAAAGCTGAACGTGAAGTGCAGGATCGACAAGCATTGGGGCGAACTAACTTTTCTGCAGGCCGACCTTCATCATGGACACCACGTGCATCTTCTACTTCAACTGCACCAGCACCTCCATCCGGTGCCACCTCCAGCCGTGATACAAGAAAACAGGCACAACCACCATTATCTGCCAAGAGCGCACCTGCAGGGCCTACACAGCGTTCTTCTTCTTCCATAGCATCAACAGGGCACACAAGTGATATTATTTGTCGTCGTTGTAAGGGAGGAGGTCATTATGCGAGAGAATGCAAATCTCCGCGTGTGATGATTGCTACCGCGGATGGTGGATATGAGTCCGCTGGTGACTATGATGAGGAGACTTTGGCTCTTATTACACGTGAAGAACATGGTGGAGATGATTCTGATCATGAGACGCAATACATGGCTCCTGAAGACGCTGACAGGTATGAATGTTTAGTTGCTCAACGTGTTTTGAGTGTGCAGGTCACACAAGCTGAGCAAAATCAGAGGCACAATTTGTTCCATACCAAGGGAGTTGTGAAGGAACGTTCTGTGCGCGTCATCATAGACGGAGGGAGCTGCAACAACTTGGCTAGCATGGAGATGGTGGAGAAGCTTTCTCTCACCACAAGACCACATCCACATCCTTACTACATCCAATGGTTCAACAACAGCGGCAAGGTTAAGGTAACACGTACTGTTCGTGTGCATTTTAGTATCTCTACATATGCTGATTATGTTGATTGTGATGTGGTACCTATGCAAGCATGTTCCTTATTACTTGGTAGACCATGGCAATTTGATAAAAATTCTGTACACCATGGTAGAAACAATCACTATACTCTTGTTCATAAGGATAAAAATATTACTTTGCTTGATAGAGGCGAGGGTCCCGATCTTTCGATGAGATGATGGATATCGCTTTGGTGGAAGTCGACTTTGACGATCCGACTACGAACGTGCGAGGACGTCGCGCCTTAGCAATCGCTAAACCAACTCCGAGAGGTTATTGACCACGCCGGAGCACGATCAACCTGACCACGAGGGTCTGTTTCCTGCGAGCAAACGAAGAACAAGCAAGAAACTAAGATTGCAATCTGGATATTGCGAATATAAGATGAAAGCTTGATTGATCAAGGTGGGGTTCTGTGACGCCTTTGTCTGGTCGTTGAACACAAACGAAGTACGCGAAGTTGCAGCTATGGCGAACTTTTAATCTAAACAAAACCCAAAGTCTAAACGATGCCCTAAGGGCTGTATATATGGAGGAAGAGGGGGGAATTTCGTGGCCCTTGGTGGAGGGGTCCGAAATCAACCCTATCTCTTGTTTCCCCACACATACGGACTCTAAAAATAGCCTATACTTATGTATTTCGAAATTACATGGGCCTGGCCCAATAATAAGGTGACGCAGCACCTAAAATAGCCTCGGGACGAAATTTATGAAGTGGCATCTTGTATATTTCGTCCAAGGCTTCATGCACCCATTATGGTGGCTTCAAAGTCCTAAAATCATCACTTGTAACTCCGTTCTTGTTCCCCTTGCGCATGCCATCATCTCCATGCTTGTTCTTGCTCTAATGTTCATCCTTCTCCAAGCTAGGCCCTTCATTTGTAAGCAAAACAAATGTATCCAATTTAGGCAGCATCATATTCTCATGAACATTAGAATCATTACCAAGAAACAAAAGTACCTGGTAATTTAGTTGGCGTGCACGGGCTCTAGTAATTGGTCCAGTATGTATAGCAGCAGGGGCTGTGGGTGTAACAATTGTATTGATGTCCTCATCATCCTCCCCTTCTTGAAATGAAGTCATCCTCGACGGAAGTTCATCTTCCTCACCCAAATAAGGCTTCAAATCTGCAATGTTAAAAGTGGGACTAACCCCAAAATCTGCAGGCAGCTCAAGTTTATATGCATTATCATTTATTTTCTCTAACACCTTAAAGGGACCATCAGCACGTGGCATTAGCTTTGATTTGCGCAAATCAGGAAATCTATCCTTACGCAAATGTAACCAAACAAGATCTCCAGGTGCAAACACAACATGTTTTCTAACCTTATCTCCAGCAAGTTTATATTTAGCATTCATACGCTCAATGTTTTCCATAGTTAACTCATGCATTTTTAAAATCAATTCAGCACGTTGTTTAGCATCAAAATTAACCTTCTCCGAAGATGGAAGAGGCAACAAATCAATAGGTGCACGAGGTAGGAAACCATACACAACTTCAAAAGGGCACATCTTAGTAGTAGAATGCAATGAACGATTATAAGCAAATTCAATATGAGGCAAGCATTCCTCCCACATTTTCTTATTATTCTTCAAAACAGCCCAAAGCATAGTAGACAACGTTCTATTGACTACTTCAGTTTGTCCATCAGTTTGGGGGTGACAAGTAGTACTAAAAAGCAGTTTAGTCCCCAACTTAGCCCATAAACATCTCCAAAAGTGGCTAAGAAATTTAGTATCACGATCTGAAACAATAGTATTTGGCACACCATGCAAGCGAATAATTTCACGAAAGAACAAATCAGCAACATTAACAGCATCATCGCTTTTATGACATGGTATAAAGTGTGCCATTTTCGAGAATCTATCCACGACAACAAATATGCTATCCCTCCCCTTCTTTGTTCGAGGTAAACCTAAAACAAAGTCCATAGATATATCCTCCAAAGGAACACTAGGTACAGGCAAAGGCATATATAAACCATGAGGATTGAGTCGTGACTTAGCTTTTTGACATGTAGTGCAGCGAGCAATAAAACGCTCAACATCCCGTCTCATCTTTGGCCAAAAGAAATGTGTAGCAAGTACGTCCTCCGTCTTCTTCACGCCAAAGTGTCCCATTAATCCTCCTCCATGCGCCTCCTGCAACAACAAAAGACGAACGGAGCTAGCTGGAATGCGTAGCTTGTTAGCACGAAACACAAATCCATCGTTAACAACAAACTTGTTCCACATTCTTCCTTCTTTACAATTCTGCATTACATCTTTAAAATCAGCATCATGCACATATTGATCATTGATGGTCTCCAAACCAAATATTTTGAAGTCAAGTTGTGAAAGCATAGTATAGCGACGAGACAATGCATCAGCAATAACATTTTCTTTTCCCTTCTTGTGTTTAATGACATAAGGGAAAGTCTCAATGAATTCAACCCATTTAGCATGTCTACGATTCAGTTTAGCTTGACTTTTAATATGTTTCAAAGATTCATGATCAGAATGTATAACAAATTCTTTGGGCCATAAATAATGTTGCCATGTTTCTAAAGTCCGAACAAGAGCATATAATTCTTTATCATAAGTAGAATAATTCAGACTAGTCCCACTCAATTTTTCAGAAAAGTATGCAACAGGTTTGCCATCTTGTAATAACACACCTCCTAATCCAATTCCACTAGCATCACATTCAAGCTCAAAAGTCTTATTAAAATCAGGAAGTTGGAGTAAAGGAGCATGTGTCAACTTATCTTTCAATACCGTGAAGGCTTCTTCCTGTGCGGTACCCCAAACAAAAGGCACATCCTTCTTTGTAAGCTCATTGAGAGGTGCAGCAATGGTGCTGAAATCTCTCACAAAACGCCTATAGAATCCAGCGAGGCCAAGAAAACTCCTCACTTGTGTGACCGTTTTGGGCTGCGGCCAACTCTCAATAGCTTCAATCTTGGCTTTATCAACTTCAATTCCCTGTGGAGTAACAACATAGCCAAGAAAAGATACTCGATCGGTGCAAAAGGTGCACTTCCCAAGGTTACCAAACAAAAAGCCTTCAACGATTGGTAGGCCTGCACCACCACCTCAGGTACGCGATGATGTCCATATTCCTAAACTGAAATTGAATATTCCACCATTTGAGGGTAGATATGTTCCTGATATATATCTTACTTGGGAGTTAGAAACTGAACAACGATTTACATGTTTACAATATCCTGAGGAGAGACGAGTTGCTGCTGCTGTTTGTGCTTTCACTAGTTTTGCATGTGTATGGTGGTCTGAACATTGTAGATTATATCCTATTCCACGTTTGAGGCAACCTTGGGAAGTGCACCTTTTGCACCGATCGAGTATCTTTTCTTGGCTATGTTGTTACTCCACAGGGAATTGAAGTTGATAAAGCCAAGATTGAAGCTATTGAGAGTTGGCCGCAGCCCAAAACGGTCACACAAGTGAGGAGTTTTCTTGGCCTCGCTGGATTCTATAGGCGTTTTGTGAGAGATTTCAGCACCATTGCTGCACCTCTCAATGAGCTTACAAAGAAGGATGTGCCTTTTGTTTGGGGTACCGCACAGGAAGAAGCCTTCACGGTATTGAAAGATAAGTTGACACATGCTCCTTTACTCCAACTTCCTGATTTTAATAAGACTTTTGAGCTTGAATGTGATGCTAGTGGAATTGGATTAGGAGGTGTGTTATTACAAGATGGCAAACCTGTTGCATACTTTTCTGAAAAATTGAGTGGGCCTAGTCTGAATTATTCTACTTATGATAAAGAATTATATGCTCTTGTTCGGACTTTAGAAACATGGCAACATTATTTATAGCCCAAAGAATTTGTTATACATTCTGATCATGAATCTTTGAAACATATTAAAAGTCAAGCTAAACTGAATCGTAGACATGCTAAATGGGTTGAATTCATTGAGACTTTCCCTTATGTCATTAAACACAAGAAGGGAAAAGAAAATGTTATTGCTGATGCATTGTCTCGTCGCTATACTATGCTTTCACAACTTGACTTCAAAATATTTGGTTTGGAGACCATCAAAGATCAATATGTGCATGATGCTGATTTTAAAGATGTAATGCAGAATTGTAAAGAAGGAAGAATGTGGAACAAGTTTGTCATTAACGATGGATTTGTGTTTCGTGCTAACAATCTATGCATTCCAGCTAGCTCCGTTCGTCTTTTGTTGTTGCAGGAGGCGCATGGAGGAGGATTAATGGGACACTTTGGCGTGAAGAAGACGGAGGACGTACTTGCTACACATTTCTTTTGGCCAAAGATGAGACGGGATGTTGAGCGTTTTATTGCTTGATGCACTACATGTCAAAAAGCTAAGTCACGACTCAATCCTCATGGTTTATATATGCCTTTGCCTGTACCTAGTGTTCCTTGGGAGGATATATCTATGGACTTTGTTTTAGGTTTACCTCGAACAAAGAAGGGGAGGGATAGCATATTTGTTGTCGTGGATAGATTCTCGAAAATGGCACACTTTATACCATGTCATAAAAGCGATGATGCTGTTAATGTTGCTGATTTGTTCTTTCGTGAAATTATTCGCTTGCATGGTGTGCCAAATACTATTGTTTCAGATCGTGATACTAAATTTCTTAGCCACTTTTGGAGATGTTTATGGGCCAAGTTGGGGACTAAACTGCTTTTTAGTACTACTTGTCACCCCCAAACTGATGGACAAACTGAAGTAGTCAATAGAACGTTGTCTACTATGCTTAGGGCTGTTTTGAAGAATAATAAGAAAATGTGGGAGGAATGCTTGCCTCATATTGAATTTGCTTATAATCGTTCAATGCATTCTACTACTAAGATGTGCCCTTTTGAAGTTGTGTATGGTTTCCTACCTCGTGCACCTATTGATTTGTTGCCTCTTCCATCTTCGGAGAAGGTTAATTTTGATGCTAAACAACGTGCTGAATTGATTTTAAAAATGCATGAGTTAACTAAGGAAAACATTGAGCGCATGAATGCTAAATATAAACTTGCTGGCGATAAGGGTAGAAAACATGTGGTGTTTGCACCTGGAGATCTTGTTTGGTTACATTTGCGTAAGGATAGATTTCCTGATTTGCGCAAATCAAAGTTAATGCCACGTGCTGATGGTCCCTTTAAGGTGTTAGAGAAAATAAATGATAATGCATATAAACTTGAGCTGCCTGCAGATTTTGGGGTTAGTCCCACTTTTAACATTGCAGATTTGAAGCCTTATTTGGGTGAGGAAGATGAACTTCCGTCGAGGACGACTTCATTTCAAGAAGGGGAGGATGATGAGGACATCAATACAATTGTTACACCCACAGCCCCTGCTGCTATACATACTGGACCAATTACTAGAGCTCGTGCACGCCAACTAAATTACCAGGTACTTTCGTTTCTTGGTAATGATTCTAATGTTCATGAGAATATGATGCTGCCTAAATTGGATACATTTGTTTTGCTTACAAATGAAGGGCCTAGCTTGGAGAAGGATGAACATTGGAGCAAGAACAAGCATGGAGATGATGGCATGCGCAAGGGGAACAAGAACGCAGTTACAAGTGATGATTTCAGGACTTTGAAGCCACCATAATGGGTGCATGAAGCCTTGGACGAAATATACAAGATGCCACTTCATAAATTTCGTACCGAGGCTATTTTAGGTGCTGCGTCACCTTATTATTGGGCCAGGCCCATGTAATTTCGAAATACATCAGTATAGGCTATTTTTAGAGTCCGTATGTGTGGGGAAACAAGAGATAGGGTTGATTTCGGACCCCTCCACCAAGGGCCACGAAATTCCCCCCTCTTCCTCCATATATACAGCCCTTAGGGCATCGTTTAGACTTTGGGTTTTGTTTAGATTAAAAGTTCGCCATAGCTGCAACTTCGCGTACTTCGTTTGTGTTCAACGACCAGACAAAGGCGTCACAGAACCCCACCTTGATCAATAAAGCTTTCATCTTATATTCGCAATATCCAGATTGCAATCTCAGTTTCTTGCTTGTTCTTCGTTTGCTCGCAGGAAACAGACCCTCGTGGTCAGGTTGATCGTGCTCCGGCGTGGTCAATAACCTCTCGGAGTTGGTTTAGCGATTGCTAAGGCGCGACGTCCTCGCACGTTCGTAGTCGGATCGTCAAAGTCGACTTCCACCAAAGCGAAATCCATCATCTCATCGAAAGACGGGACACCTCTGCCTCTATCACCTTTGCCTCTATCAAGTGGTATCCGATTTCCAGGTTGCTCGGTGAGATTTTACAGTTTTTCGTAGTTTAGATCGAGTCTGTTGCCATATACCACCACCACATCTTCACCGCCAATCCGAATCCATATACGCCACCACATATCCGCCGCCATCACGCCAATCCGAGTTCACCTGTAACATATATCCGCCACCTGTCCGTGTTCCACCAGATTCATCTCCGCCACCATTCCGAGTTCCACCAGATTCATCTCCGCCACCCTCCTAGTCTGAGTCTAGTAATTGTTGCATTGTTCTCGATTTCCAGATCACGCGATACTCCGAGTCGTGACAGAGAAGGACTCCCCAACTTCCGAGCCATCCGCAGAAGAAAAATAGTTCCAATTTAAAAAAAAAAACTAAGTCTGGAAAATTCTGGCTAGGCAGTTTTTAGACCATTTGTAGACTTTTTTGAAAAAAAAATTGTTGCGGAGCAAAAAAAAAAGAGCGAAAAAAATTTCCAGAGTGTGCTTTTCCCTTGTTTACGTGCAGCGCCGTGATTTTGTTAGTGTTCTAGGCTCGCGTCTCTAGCACGGTCTAGCCTAGGACCAGCACAGTACCGTCGTTGAGCGTTTATTCAACTTTGCATCTCTGAATTGATTATTGCTGACCCTTTTTGCTACCATATTATAAGCCTTCCCAGCTCCACATACATCTACGTCGTGCGTTTGACTCTCCCTGGTAATCGCTCTATCCAAGCTTTGAGAGTTTTGACTACAACCGTTGCCGATCACCGCCTGTTGCTGGGTAAGAACTGGTAAGAATTTGAGTTTTGCTTGACGGATTTGTGACACCCACCACCACCACTTGTTAGTAGTCTATAGGATCATATTCTTGTGTGTTTCTATTGCTGCTAACCATGCCAGGATCACAAGCCGACGAGATTGACTGGGAGAATTTATCGAACAAGAAGCTTCATGATAAGTTTCAGCAAATGATGACTGAACAGGTGCAAGATGTGCTGAACAATTTTGAAGAGGCCATGGAGAAGATCACTGGCCTTGAGAAGACGTTCGAAACAAAGCTCGATAACAAGTTTAATGAATTGCTAGCGCGTCTCCCACCACCACCACCCGCTGCACCTAACGCACCTCTCCAACAACAACAACGACGACTTCCTCCACATCGCAAAACAGACCTTCGCCAAGCGAGTCGTGTTCCTCTTGCGTTTGGCCAAACTGTTGGTGCTGCTGTTGATACTTCTGTGGCTCCTGCTGCTGATGCGGAGGAGGATGATTATGTGGGAGATTTATGAGGATGAGGTTGATCAAAATCAGCACTACGTGCAGCCACCTGCACCACCACCAGCAGGTCGACCTCAGGTATATATTCGTAATGGTAGGCCTGCACCACCACCTCAGGTATGAGATGATGTCCATATTCCTAAACTGAAATTGAATATTCCACCATTTGAGGGTAGATATGTTCTTGATCTATATCTTACTTGGGAGTTAGAAACTGAACAACGATTTACATGCTTACAATATCCTGAGGAGAGACGAGTTGCTGCTGCTGTTTGTGCTTTCACTAGTTTTGCATGTGTATGGTGGTCTGAACATTGTAGATTATATCCTATTCCAACTACTTGGGCTGCTTTGAAAACTGCTATGCGTACTCGTTGGGTTCCACCATATTATCAACGTGAATTGCTTCAAAAATTACAGCGTTTAAGACAAGGGAAAACTTCTGTAGAAGAATATAATCAGGAATTACAAACTGGCATGATTAGATGTGGTATTGTTGAGGAGAATGAAGCTATGCTTGCACGTTTTCTGGGTGGATTAAATAGAGAGATTCAGACCATTCTAGACTATAAGGAGTATACTAATATCACTCGTTTATTCCATCTTGCTTGTAAAGCTGAACGTGAAGTGCAGGATCGACAAGCATTGGGGCGAACTAACTTTTCTGCAGGCCGACCTTCATCATGGACACCACGTGCATCTTCTACTTCAACTGCACCAGCACCTCCATCCGGTGCCACCTCCAGCCGTGATACAAGAAAACAGGCACAACCATCATTATCTGCCAAGAGCGCACCTGCGGGTCCTGCACAGCGTTCTTCTTCTTCCATGGCATCAACAGGGCACACAAGTGATATTATTTGTCGTCGTTGTAAGGGAGGAGGTCATTATGCGAGAGAATGCAAATCTCCGCGTGTGATGATTGCTACCGCGGATGGTGGATATGAGTCCGCTGGTGACTATGATGAGGAGACTTTGGCTCTTATTACACGTGAAGAACATGGTGGAGATGATTCTGATCATGAGACGCAATACATGGCTCCTGAAGACGCTGACAGGTATGAATGTTTAGTTGCTCAACGTGTTTTGAGTGTGCAGGTCACACAAGCTGAGCAAAATCAGAGGCACAATTTGTTCCATACCAAGGGAGTTGTGAAAGAACGTTCTGTGCGCGTCATCATAGATGGAGGGAGCTGCAACAACTTGGCTAGCATGGAGATGGTGGAGAAGCTTTCTCTCACCACAAGACCACATCCACATCCTTACTACATCCAATGGTTCAACAACAACGGCAAGGTTAAGGTAACACGTACTGTTCGTGTGCATTTTAGTATCTCTACATATGCTGATTATGTTGATTGTGATGTGGTACCTATGCAAGCATGTTCCTTATTACTTGGTAGACCATGGCAATTTGATAAAAATTCTGTACACCATGGTAGAAACAATCACTATACTCTTGTTCATAAGGATAAAAATATTACTTTGCTTCCTATGACTCCTGATTCCATTTTGAAAGATGATATTAATAGAGCTAATAAAGCAAAACAGGAGACGAATAAGAGTGAAAATCAGATTGTGGCAAAAGAATTTGAGCAACAAATGAAGCCTAACAATAAACCATCTAGTGTTGCTTCTGAAATTAAATTGAAAAGTGCATGTTTATTTGCCACCAAATCTGATATTGATGAGCTAGATTTCAGCAAATCTGTTTGCTATGCTTTTGTGTGCAAAGAGGCATTATTTTCATTCGAGAACGTACCTTCCTCTTTGCCTCCTGCTGTCACTAACATTTTGCAGGAGTTCGCTGACGTCTTTCCACAAGACGTGCCACCGGGATTACCGCCTATTCGAGGGATTGAGCATCAGATTGACTTAATTCCCGGTGCTTCACTGCCAAACCGTGCACCATACCGTACCAATCCAGAGGAGACGAAGGAGATTATGCGCCAAGTACAAGAGCTTCTCGACAAAGGTTATATACGCGAATCCCTTAGTCCTTGTGCTGTTCCTATTATTCTAGTGCCGAAAAAGGATGGTACATCACGTATGTGTGTTGATTGTAGAGGCATTAATAATATTACTATTCGTTATCGTCATCCTATTCCTAGGCTAGATGATATGCTTGATGAATTGAGTGGTTCTACAATATTCTCCAAAGTTGATTTGCGTAGTGGCTACCACCAAATTCGTATGAAATTGGGAGATGAATGGAAAACAGCATTTAAAACTAAGTTTGGATTATATGAGTGGTTAGTCATGCCTTTTGGGTTAACTAATGCACCTAGTACTTTCATGAGATTAATGAACGAAGTTTTACGTGCTTTCATTGGACGATTTGTGGTAGTTTACTTTGATGACATACTGATTTATAGCAGATCTTTGGAAGAACATTTGGAACATTTACGTGTTGTTTTTATTGCTCTACGTGAAGCACGTTTGTTTGGTAACCTTGGGAAGTGCACCTTTTGCACCGACCGAGTATCTTTTCTTGGCTATGTTGTTACTCCACAGGGAATTGAAGTTGACAAAGCCAAGATTGAAGCTATTGAGAGTTGGCCGCAGCCCAAAACGGTCACACAAGTGAGGAGTTTTCTTGGCCTCGTTGGATTCTATAGGCGTTTTGTGAGAGATTTCAGCACCATTGCTGCACCTCTCAACGAGCTTACAAAGAAGGATGTGCCTTTTGTTTGGGGTACCGCACAGGAAGAAGCCTTCACGGTATTGAAAGATAAGTTGACACATGCTCCTTTACTCCAACTTCCTGATTTTAATAAGACTTTTGAGCTTGAATGTGATGCTAGTGGAATTGGATTAGGAGGTGTGTTATTACAAGATGGCAAACCTGTTGCATACTTTTCTGAAAAATTGAGTGGGCCTAGTCTGAATTATTCTACTTATGATAAAGAATTATATGCTCTTGTTCGGACTTTAGAAACATGGCAACATTATTTATGGCCCAAAGAATTTGTTATACATTCTGATCATGAATCTTTGAAACATATTAAAAGTCAAGCTAAACTGAATCGTAGACATGCTAAATGGGTTGAATTCATTGAGACTTTCCCTTATGTCATTAAACACAAGAAGGGAAAAGAAAATGTTATTGCTGATGCATTGTCTCGTCGCTATATGCTTTCACAACTTGACTTCAAAATATTTGGTTTGGAGACCATCAAAGATCAATATGTGCATGATGCTGATTTTAAAGATGTAATGCAGAATTGTAAAGAAGGAAGAATGTGGAACAAGTTTGTCGTTAACGATGGATTTGTGTTTCGTGCTAACAAGCTATGCATTCCAGCTAGCTCCGTTCGTCTTTTGTTGTTGCAGGAGGCGCATGGAGGAGGATTAATGGGACACTTTGGCGTGAAGAAGACGGAGGACGTACTTGCTACACATTTCTTTTGGCCAAAGATGAGACGGGATGTTGAGCGTTTTATTGCTCGATGCACTACATGTCAAAAAGCTAAGTCACGACTCAATCCTCATGGTTTATATATGCCTTTGCCTGTACCTAGTGTTCCTTGGGAGGATATATCTATGGACTTTGTTTTAGGTTTACCTCGAACAAAGAAGGGGAGGGATAGCATATTTGTTGTCGTGTATAGATTCTCGAAAATGGCACACTTTATACCATGTCATAAAAGCGATGATGCTGTTAATGTTGCTGATTTGTTCTTTCGTGAAATTATTCGCTTGCATGGTGTGCCAAATACTATTGTTTCAGATCGTGATACTAAATTTCTTAGCCACTTTTGGAGATGTTTATGGGCTAAGTTGGGGACTAAACTGCTTTTTAGTACTACTTGTCACCCCCAAACTGATGGACAAACTGAAGTAGTCAATAGAACGTTGTCTACTATGCTTAGGGCTGTTTTGAAGAATAATAAGAAAATGTGGGAGGAATGCTTGCCTCATATTGAATTTGCTTATAATCGTTCATTGCATTCTACTACTAAGATGTGCCCTTTTGAAGTTGTGTAAGGTTTCCTACCTCGTGCACCTATTGATTTGTTGCCTCTTCCATCTTCGGAGAAGGTTAATTTTGATGCTAAACAACGTGCTGAATTGATTTTAAAAATGCATGAGTTAACTAAGGAAAACATTGAGCGCATGAATGCTAAATATAAACTTGCTGGAGATAAGGGTAGAATTTATCTTACTTGGGAGTTAGAAACTGAACAACGATTTACATGTTTACAATATCCTGAGGAGAGACGAGTTGCTGCTGCCGTTTGTGCTTTCACTAGTTTTGCATGTGTATGGTGGTCTGAACATTGTAGATTATATCCTATTCCAACTACTTGGGCTGCTTTGAAAACTGCTATGCGTACGCGTTGGGTTCCACCATATTATCAACGTGAATTGCTTCAAAAATTGCAGCGTTTAAGACAAGGGAAAAATTCTGTAGAAGAATATTATCAGGAATTACAAACTGGCATGATTAGATGTGGTATTGTTGATGAGAATGAAGCTATGCTTGCACGTTTTCTGGGTGGATTAAATAGAGAGATTCAGACCATTCTAGACTATAAGGAGTATACTAATATCACTCGTTTATTCCATCTTGCTTGTAAAGCTGAACGTGAAGTGCAGGATCGACAAGCATTGGGGCGAACTAACTTTTCTGCAGGCCGACCTTCATCATGGACACCACGTGCATCTTCTACTTCAACTGCACCAGCACCTCCATCCGGTGCCACCTCCAACCGTGATACAAGAAAACAGGCACAACCACCATTATCTTCCAAGAGCGCACCTGCGGGTCCTGCACAGCGTTCTTCTTCTTCCATGGCATCAACAGGGCACACAAGTGATATTATTTGTCGTCGTTGTAAGGGAGGAGGTCATTATGCGAGAGAATGCAAATCTCCGCGTGTGATGATTGCTACCGCGGATGGTGGATATGAGTCCGCTAGTGACTATGATGAGGAGACTTTGGCTCTTATTACACGTGAAGAACATGGTGGAGATGATTCTGATCATGAGACGCAATACATGGCTCCTGAAGACGCTGACAGGTATGAATGTTTAGTTGCTCAACGTGTTTTGAGTGTGCAGGTCACACAAGCTGACCAAAATCAGAGGCACAATTTGTTCCATACCAAGGGAGTTGTGAAAGAACGTTCTGTGCGCGTCATCATAGATGGAGGGAGCTGCAACAACTTGGCTAGCATGGAGATGGTGGAGAAGCTTTCTCTCACCACAAGACCACATCCACATCCTTACTACATCCAATGGTTCAACAACAGCGGCAAGGTTAAGGTAACACGTACTGTTCATGTGCATTTTAGTATCTCTACATATGCTGATTATGTTGATTGTGATGTGGTACCTATGCAAGCATGTTCCTTATTACTTGGTAGACCATGGCAATTTGATAAAAATTCTGTACACCATGGTAGAAACAATCACTATACTCTTGTTCATAAGGATAAAAATATTACTTTGCTTCCTATGACTCCTGATTCCATTTTGAAAGATGATACTAATAGAGCTAATAAAGCAAAACAGGAGACGAATAAGAGTGAAAATCAGATTGTGGCAAAAGAATTTGAGCCGCAAATGAAGCCTAATAATAAACCATGTAGTGTTGCTTCTGAAATTAAATTGAAAAGTGCATGTTTATTTGCCACCAAATCTGATATTGATGAGCTAGATTTCAGCAAATCTGTTTGCTATGCTGTTGTGTGCAAAGAGGCATTATTTTCATTCGAGGATGTGCCTTCCTCTTTGCCTCCTGCTGTCACTAACATTTTGCAGGAGTTCGCTGACGTCTTTCCACAAGACGTGCCACCGGGATTACCGCCTATTCGAGGGATTGAGCATCAGATTGACTTAATTCCCGGTGCTTCACTGCCAAACCGTGCACCATACGTACCAATCCAGAGGAGACGAAGGAGATTATGCGTCAAGTACAAGAGCTTCTCGACAAAGGTTATATACGCGAATCCCTTAGTCCTTGTGCTGTTCCTATTATTCTAGTGCCAAAAAAGGATGGTACATCACGTATGTGTGTTGATTGTAGAGGCATTAATAATATTACTATTCGTTATCGTCATCCTATTCCTAGGCTAGATGATATGCTTGATGAATTGAGTGGCTCTACAATATTCTCCAAACTTGATTTGCGTAGTGGATACCATCAAATTCGTATGAAATTAGGAGATGAATGGAAAACAGCATTCAAAACTAAGTTTGGATTATATGAGTGGTTAGTCATGCCTTTTGGGTTAACTAATGCACCTAGTACTTTCATGAGATTAATGAACAAAGTTTTACGTGCTTTCATTGGACGATTTGTGGTAGTTTACTTTGATGACATATTGATTTATAGCAGATCTTTGGAAGAACATTTGGAACATTTACGTGCTGTTTTTATTGCTCTACGTGATGCACGTTTGTTTGGTAACCTTGGGAAGTGCACCTTTTGCACCGACCGAGTATCTTTTCTTGGCTATGTTGTTACTCCACAGGGAATTGAAGTTGATAAAGCCAAGATTGAAGCTATTGAGAGTTAGCCGCAACCCAAAACGGTCACACAAGTGAGGAGTTTTCTTGGCCTCGCTGGATTCTATAGGAGTTTTGTGAGAGATTTTAGCACCATTGCTGCACCTCTCAATGAGCTTACAAAGAAAGATGTGCCTTTTCTTTGGGGTACCGCGCAGGAAGAAGCCTTCTCGGTATTGAAAGATAAGTTGACACATGCTCCTTTACTCCAACTTCCTGATTTTAATAAGACTTTTGAGCTTGAATGTGATGCTAGTGGAATTGGATTAGGCGGTGTGTTATTACAAGATGGCAAACCTGTTGCATACTTTTCTGAAAAATTGAGTGGGCCTAGTCTGAATTATTCTACTTATGATAAAGAATTATATGCTCTTGTTCGGACTTTAGAAACATGGCAACATTATTTATGGCCCAAAGAATTTGTTATACATTCTGATCATGAATCTTTGAAACATATTAAAAGTCAAGCTAAACTGAATCATAGACATGCTAAATGGGATGAATTCATTGAGACTTGTCCTTATGTCATTAAACACAAGAAGGGAAAAGAAAATGTTATTGCTGATGCATTGTCTCGCCGCTATACTATGCTTTCACAACTTGACTTCAAAATATTTGGTTTGGAGACCATCAAAGATCAATATGTGCATGATGCTGATTTTAAAGATGTAATGCAGAATTGTAAAGAAGGAAGAATGTGGAACAAGTTCGTCGTTAACGATGGATTTGTGTTTCGTGCTAACAAGCTATGCATTCCAGCTAGCTCCGTTCGTCTTTTGTTGTTGCAGGAGGCGCATGGAGGAGGATTAATGGGACACTTTGGCGTGAAGAAGACGGAGGACGTACTTGCTACACATTTCTTTTGGCCAAAGATGAGACGGGATGTTGAGCGTTTTATTGCTCGCTGCACTACATGTCAAAAAGCTAAGTCACGACTCAATCCTCATGGTTTATATATGCCGTTACCTGTACCTAGTGTTCCTTGGTAGGATATATCTATGGACTTTGTTTTAGGTTTACCTCGAACAAAGAAGGGGAGGGATAGCATATTTGTTGTCGTGGATAGATTCTCGAAAATGGCACACTTTATACCATGTCATAAAAGCGATGATGCTGTTAATGTTGCTGATTTGTTCTTTCGTGAAATTATTCGCTTGCATGGTGTGCCAAATACTATTGTTTCAGATCGTGATACTAAATTTCTTAGCCCCTTTTGGAGATGTTTATGGGCTAAGTTGGGGACTAAACTGCTTTTTAGTACTACTTGTCACCCCCAAACTGATGGACAAACTGAAGTAGTCAATAGAACATTGTCTACTATGCTTACGGCTGTTTTGAAGAATAATAAGAAAATGTGGGAGGAATCCTTGCCTCATATTGAATTTGCTTATAATCGTTCATTGCATTCTACTACTAAGATGTGCCCTTTTGAAGTTGTGTATGGTTTCCTACCTCGTGCACCTATTGATTTGTTGCCTCTTCCATCTTCGGAGAAGGTTAATTTTGATACTAAACAACGTGCTGAATTGATTTTAAAAATGCATGAGTTAACTAAGGAAAACATTGAGCGTATGATGAGGACATCAATACAATTGTTACACCCACAGCCCCTGCTGCTATACATACTGTGCCAATTACTAGAGCTCGTGCACGCCAACTAAATTACCAGGTACTTTCGTTTCTTGGTAATGATTCTAATGTTCATGAGAATATGATGCTGCCTAAATTGGATACATTTGTTTTGCTTACAAATGAAGGGCCTAGCTTGGAGAAGGATGAACATTGGAGCAAGAACAAGCATGGAGATGATGGCATGCACAAGGGGAACAAGAACGGAGTTACAAGTGATGATTTCAGGACTTTGAAGCCACCATAATGGGTGCATGAAGCCTTGGACGAAATATACAAGATGCCACTTCATAAATTTCGTCCCAAGGCTATTTTAGGTGCTGCGTCACCTAATTATTGGGCCAGGCCCATGTAATTTCGAAATACATAAGTATTGGCTATTTTTAGAGTCCGTATGTGTGGGGAAACAAGAGATAGGGTTGATTTCGGACCCCTCCACCAAGGGCCACGAAATTCCCCCCTCTTCCTCCATATATACAGCCCTTAGGGCATCGTTTAGACTTTGGGTTTTGTTTAGATTAAAAGTTCGCCATAGCTGCAACTTCGCGTACTTCGTTTGTGTTCAACGACCAGACAAAGGCGTCACAGAATGTTGTCTACTATGCTTAGGGCTGTTTTGAAGAATAATAAGAAAATGTGGGATGAATGCTTGCCTCATATTGAATTTGCTTATAATCGTTCATTGCATTCTACTACTAAGATGTGCCCTTTTGAAGTTGTGTATCGTTTCCTACCTCGTGCACCTATTGATTTGTTGCCTCTTTCATCTTCGGAGAAGGTTAATTTTGATGCTAAACAACGTGCTGAATTGATTTTAAAAATGCATGAGTTAACTAAGGAAAACATTGAGCGCATGAATGCTAAATATAAACTTGCTGGAGATAAGGGTAGAAAACATGTTGTGTTTGCACCTGGAGATCTTGTTTGGTTACATTTGCGTAAGGATATATTTCCTGATTTGCGCAAATCAAAGTTAATGCCACGTGCTGATGGTCCCTTTAAGGTGTTAGAGAAAATAAATGATAATGCATATAAACTTGAGCTGCCTGCAGATTTTGGGGTTAGTCCCACTTTTAACATTGCAGATTTGAAGCCTTATTTGGGTGAGGAAGATGAACTTCCATCGAGAACGACTTTATTTCAAGAAGGGGAGGATGATGAGGACATCAATACAATTGTTACACCCACAACCCCTGCTGCTATACATACTGGACCAATTACTAGAGCTCGTGCACGCCAACTAAATTACCAGGTACTTTCATTTCTTGGTAATGATTGTAATGTTCATGAGAATATGATGCTGCCTAAATTGGATACATTTGTTTTGCTTACAAATGAAGGGCCTAGCTTGGAGAAGGATGAACATTGGAGCAAGAACAAGCATGGAGATGATGGCATGCGCAAGGGGAACAAGAACGGAGTTACAAGTGATGATTTCAGGACTTTGAAGCCACCATAATGGGTGCATGAAGCCTTGGACGAAATATACAAGATGCCACTTCATAAATTTCGTCTCGAGGCTATTTTAGGTGCTGCGTCACCTTATTATTGGGCCAGGCCCATGTAATTTCGAAATACATAAGTATAGGCTATTTTTAGAGTCCGTATGTGTGGGGAAACAAGAGATAGGGTTGATCTCGGACCCCTCCACCAAGGGCCACGAAATTCCCCCCTCTTCCTCCATATATACAGCCCTTAGGGCATCGTTTAGACTTTGGGTTTTGTTTAGATTAAAAGTTCGCCATAGCTGCAACTTCGCGTACTTCGTTTGTGTTCAACGACCAGACAAAGGCGTCACAGAACCCCACCTTGATCAATAAAGCTTTCATCTTATATTCGCAATATCCAGATTGCAATCTTAGTTTCTTGCTTGTTCTTCATTTGCTCGCAGGAAACAGACCCTCGTGGTCAGGTTGATCGTGCTCCGGCGTGGTCAATAACCTCTCGGAGTTGGTTTAGCGATTGCTAAGGCGCGACGTCCTCGCACGTTCGTAGTCGGATCGTCAAAGTCAACTTCCACCAAAGCGATATCCATCATCTCATCGAAAGACGGGACACCTTTGCCTCTATCAGCGTATGAATGCTAAATATAAACTTGCTGGAGATAAGGGTCGAAAACATGTTGTGTTTGCACCTGGAGATCTTGTTTGGTTACATTTGCGTAAGGATAGATTTCCGGATTTGCGCAAATCAAAGTTAATGCCACGTGCTGATGGTCCCTTTAAGGTGTTAGAGAAAATAAATGATAATGCATATAAACTTGAGCTGCCTGTAGATTTTGGGGTTAGTCCCACTTTTAACATTGCAGATTTGAAGCCTTATTTGGATGAGGAAGATGAGCTTCCGTCGAGGACGACTTCATTTCAAGAAGGGGAGGATGATGAGGACATCAATACCATTGTTACACCCACAGCCCCTACTGCTACATATACGGGACCAATTACTAGAGCTCGCGCACGCCAATTAAATTATCAGGTACTTTCGTTTCTTGGTAATGATTCTAATGTTCATGAGAATATGATGCTGGCTAAATTGGATACATTTGTTTTGCTTACAAATGAAGGGCCTAGCTTGGAGAAGGATGAACATTGGAGCAAGAACAAGCATGGAGATGATGCCATGCGCAAGGGGAACAAGAACGGAGTTACAAGTGATGATTTCAGGACTTTGAAGCCACCATGGGTGCATGAAGCCTTGGACGAAATATACAAGATGCCACTTCATAAATTTCGTCCCGAGGCTATTATAGGTGCTGCGTCACCTTTTTATTGGGCCAGGCCCATGTAATTTCGAAATACATAAGTATAGGCTATTTTTAGAGTCCGTATGTGTGGGGAAACAAGAGATAGGGTTGATTTCGGACCCCTCCACCAAGGGCCACGAAATTCCCCTCTCTTCCTCCATATATACAGCCCTTAGGGCACCGTTTAGATTTTGGGTTTTGTTTAGATTAAAGTTCGCCATAGCTGCAACTTCGCGTACTTCGTTTGTGTTCAACGACCATATAAAGGCGTCACAGAACCCCACCTTGATCAATAAAGCTTTCATCTTATATTCGCAATATCCAGATTGCAATCTTAGTTTCTTGCTTGTTCTTCGTTTGCTCGCAGGAAACAGACCCTCGTGGTCAGGTTGATCGTGCTCCGGCGTGGTCAATAACCTCTCGGAGTTGGTTTAGCGATTGCTAAGGCGCGACGTCCTCGCACGTTCGTAGTCGGATCGTCAAAGTCGACTTCCACCAAAGCGATATCCATCATCTCATCGAAAGACGGGACACCTTTGCCTCTATCAGCGTATGAATGCTAAATATAAACTTGCTGGAGATAAGGGTAGAAAACATGTTGTGTTTGCACCTGGAGATCTTGTTTGGTTACATTTGCGTCAGGATAGATTTCCGGATTTGCGCAAATCAAAGTTAATGCCACGTGCTGATGGTCCCTTTAAGGTGTTAGAGAAAATAAATGATAATGCATATAAACTTGAGCTGCCTGTAGATTTTGGGGTTAGTCCCACTTTTAACATTGCAGATTTGAAGCCTTATTTGGGTGAGGAAGATGAGCTTCCGTTGAGGACGACTTCATTTCAAGAAGGGGAGGATGATGAGGACATCAATACCATTGTTACACCCACAGCCCCTACTGCTACATATACGGGACCAATTACTAGAGCTCGCACACACCAATTAAATTATCAGGTACTTTCATTTCTTGGTAATGATTCTAATGTTCATGAGAATATGATGCTGCCTAAATTGGATACATTTGTTTTTCTTACAAATGAAGGGCCTAGCTTGGAGAAGGATGAACATTGGAGCAAGAACAAGCATGGAGATGATGCCATGCGCAAGGGGAACAAGAACGGAGTTACAAGTGATGATTTCAGGACTTTGAAGCCACCATAATGGGTGCATAAAGCCTTGGACGAAATATACAAGATGCCACTTCATAAATTTCGTCCCGAGGCTATTATAGGTGCTGCGTCACCTTTTTATTGGGCCAGGCCCATGTAATTTCGAAATACATAAGTATAGGCTATTTTTAGAGTCTGTATGTGTGGGGAAACAAGAGATAGGGTTGATTTCGGACCCCTCCACCAAGGGCCACGAAATTCCCCTCTCTTGCTCCATATATACAGCCCTTAGGGCACCGTTTAGATTTTGGGTTTTGTTTAGATTAAAGTTCGCCATAGCTGCAACTTCGCGTACTTCGTTTGTGTTCAACGACCAGACAAAGGCGTCACAGAACCCCACCTTGATCAATAAAGCTTTCATCTTATATTCGCAATATCCAGATTGCAATCTTAGTTTCTTGCTTGTTCTTCGTTTGCTTGCAGGAAACAGACCCTCGTGGTCAGGTTGATCGTGCTCCGGCGTGGTCAATAACCTCTCGGAGTTGGTTTAGCGATTGCTAAGGCGCGACGTCCTCGCACGTTCGTAGTCGGATCGTCAAAGTCGACTGCCACCAAAGCGATATCCATCATCTCATCGAAAGACGGGACACCTTTGCCTCTATCAGCTTTGTTTCGAACGTCTTCTCCATGCCATCTATCTTCTCTATGGCCTCTTCAAATCTGTTTAGCACGTCTTGCACCTGTTCATTCATCATTTGCTGAAAGTTATCATGCAAATCCTTATTCATCATGTTCTCCCAGTCAGTCTCGTCGGCTTGTGATCCTGGCATGGTTAGCAGCAATAGAAACACACAAGAATATGATCCTACAGACTACTAACAAGAGGTGGTGGTGGGTGTCACAAATCCGTCAAGCAAATCTCAAATTCTTACCAGTTCTTACCCAGCAGCAGGCGGTGATCGGCAACCGTTGTAGTCAAAAACTCTCAAAGCTTGGATAGAGCGATTACCAGGGAGAGTCAAACGCACGACGTAGATGTATGTGGAGCTGGGAAGGCTTATAATATGGTAGCAAAAAGGGTCAGCAATAATCAATTCAGAGATGCAAAGTTGAATAAATGCTCAACGACGGTACTGTGCTGGTCCTAGGCTAGACTGTGCTAGAGACGCGAGCCTAGAACACCAACAAAATCACGGCGCGGCACGTAAACAAGGGAAAAGCACACTCTGGAATTTTTTTTGCTCTTTTTTTTGCGCTCTTTTTTTGCGCTGCTTTTATTTTTTTTGCAAAAAATCACTATAATGGCGAGTGTCTCAAAACTCTTCCTAGCTCAAACTGACAGGATGGGCACGAAATTTTTTCGACCAATTTTTTTTTGACTGCCCGGACCCAAAAACTGGAAACGGGTCAAAAAAAACTTCCTATAATGGCACATGTCTCAAAACACTCAGAAACACCTAAAAATAGGATAGCCAGAAATTTTTTCGAAAAATGCATTTTCGAAAAATTTTGGGCCTAAACGGAGCGTGGTTTCCGGACTTTTTTTTTCCGAAACCTACTCCGGCAAGGAAACACGAATCGGAATCTAGATGGATGTCGAAAACAAACCTAATATGACAAGAACTCGGATTAGTGGTGGATATATGGTGGTAGATGGCAGCGGTGGTGGTATATGACAGCTGTGGTGTGATAGACGCGGGGTGTCCCGATCTTTCGATGAGATGATAACTATCAATTTGGTGAAGATGACTTTGACGATCCGACTACAAACGTGCACGACGTTGCGCCTTAGCAATCGCTAAACCAACTCCGAGAGGTTATTGACCACGCCGAAGCACAATCAACCTGACCACGAAGGTCTATTCCTGCAAGCAATCGAAGAACAAGCAAGAATATGATAAAGCAATCTGAATATTGCGAATATAGATGAAGTATTGATAAAGGTGGGGATCCGTAAGCGGTCTTGGTCTGGTCGTTGGACACAAACAAAGTACACGAAGTTGCAATGGCTAACTTTTAACTAAACAAATCCCCAGGAAAAGCTACTAGATGGATCTACTTATATAGGAGCAAGGGGTGGCGGCCAAGGAGGTGGGAGGACGTCCCAAGGCAGCCTAAAACTAAATCTAGGTCGTACAAGGCCAATGGGCCCAAGTGGAGGTGATGTAACACCTTTGGACTTGTAGTTTGACTCGGATTCTGCTGCAGTATCAGATTGTTTCGTCCACAACTCAACGCTCCGGACGAATTTGAAGGTGATTCCAATTGGGTTGGAAAGTGCACGAAATCTAGTTTCCAACAAAAAAAGAATCACCCAATTCGGAGTCCGTATGAAAAACTTGTGTGCGATTTGAGTCAGGTGTGTCTGTGCAGTCCGAATCTGAATCCAGAACGTGAGAGACTTGGACTCTATCTTCTCTTGGGCCAAAAGTGACGTGAGAGAACTTTTTGGACAGCAAATAAACATCTCTTGCTTCCTTATCTTCATATGTGGATTGTACAAATGTCCCATACACCTGCAATTAGACAAAACACAAAAGTGTGTGAAGTATTTTTGTTCTGGATAACATAAATAGATTATTGAATAGTTTGCACTAGAAATCACCTGACAAATATGCATATATGCAATATTTTTGGTCATATCCAAGGTAGTCATGTCCTCATCATCCTTCCCTTCTTGAAAATAAAGCCGTCCTCGGCGTTGCTTAATCTGAAATGTGGCTAACAAAAGAGACAAGGTGTACATGTTGTATATGTATATGTCATCCATTTTTACTTCCCTTGATTTTTGCATATATGACACATGAATAGATGAGTAACTTGCATAGTTCATAAAATCTAAAGCCAAAAAATTAGCACAAGAAATAGAAGGCATGAAAATATTGCAACTCAGTTTGCACATATAAGTGAAGCTCTTATTCATTTCAAAAGATTGACAATGTTCATCATTAAACCATCCCAACATTGGTGAATAAACCTTACTTGCATCAAATTTACATGCTACAACATGCTTAAATAAGCAAACATGCAATAAGTCATTCAACACAGAATCATCACCAAGATTAGAGGTCATATGAAAATGATTAAACATTGGTTCTTTTGCATCAATAGTTAATTCAATGGGTGCACTCAAAATTGTTGGTATTTCAGTTGTTTGATCACACAGCAACTCGACACGACGATGCAACCGATAATTCAACTATGCAAGCAATGAAAAGAAAATTGCAAAGGCTCAGACTGGCTTGGACAAAGGATGAATAGATCTAACTCTTTTTTGTGGATTTTTCTTGGACAATAGGTAAGAAAATAAATCTAATCTAGGAAAACTGGAAATTCTCACCGAGCAACCTGAAAACTGATACCACTTGATAGAGGCGAGGGTGTCCCGATCTTTCGATGAGATGATAACTATCGATTTGGTGGAGACGACTTTGACGATCCGACTACAAACGTGCACGACGTTGCGCCTTAGCAATCGCTAAACCAACTCCGAGAGGTTATTGACCATGCTGGAGCACGATCAACCTGACCACGAAGGTCTATTCCTGCAAGCAATCGAAGAACGAGCAAGAATATGATAAAGCAATCTGAATATTGCGAATATATATGAAGTATTGATAATGGTGGGGATCCGTAAGCGGTCTTGGTCTGGTCGTTGGACACAAACGAAGTACACGAAGTTGCACTGGCTAACTTTTAACTCAACAAAACCCAAGGAAAAGCTACTAGATGGATCTACTTATATAGGAGCAAGGGGTGGCGGCCAAGGAGGTGGGAGGACGTCCCAAGGCAGCCTAAAACTAAATCTAGGTCGTACAAGGCCAATGGGCCCAAGTGGAGGTGATGTAACACCTTTGGACTTGTAGTTTGACTCGGATTCTGCTGCAGCATCAGATTGTTTCATCCACAACTCAACGCTCCGGACGAATTTGAAGGTGATTCCAATTGGGTTGGAAAGTGCACGAAATCTAGTTTCCAACAAAAAAAGAATCACCCAATTCGGAGTCCGTATGAAAAACTTGTGTGCGTTTTGAGTCAGGTATGTCTGTGCAGTCCGAATCTGAATCCAGAACGTGAGAGACTTGGACTCTATCTTCTCTTGGGCCAAAAGTGACGTGAGAGAACTTTTCGGACAGCAAATAAACATCTCTTTCTTCCTTATCTTCATATGTGGATTGTACAAATGTCCCATACACCTGCAATTAGACAAAACACAAAAGTGTGTGAAGTATTTTTGTTCTGGATAACATAAATAGATTATTGAATAGTTTGCACTAGAAATCACCTGACAAATATGCATATATGCAATATTTTTGGTCATATCCAAGGTAGTCATGTCCTCATCATCCTCCCCTTCTAGAAAATAAAGCCGTCCTCGGCGTTGCTTAATCTGAAATGTGGCTAACAAAAGAGACAAGGTGTACATGTTGTATATGTATATGTCATCCATTTTTACTTCCCTTGATTTTTGCATATATGACACATGAATAGATGAGTAACTTGCATAGTTCATAAAATCTAAAGCCAAAAAATTAGCACCAGAAGTAGAAGGCATGAAAATATTGCAACTCAGTTTGCACATATAAGTGAAGCTCTTATTCATTTCAAAAGATTGACAATGTTCATCATTAAACCATCCCAACATTGGTGAATAAACCTTACTTGCATCAAATTTACATGCTACAACATGCTTAAATAAGCAAACATGCAATAAGTCATTCAACACAGAATCATCACCAAGATTAGAGGTCATATAAAAATGATTAAACATTGGTTCTTTTGCATCAATAGTTAATTCAATGGGTGCACTCAAAATTGTTGGTATTTCAGTTGTTTGATCACATGGCAAAGTCAAATTATCAACGTAGTCCTCTAAAATAGGTGGTGTGATCAAAGTAGTGGGTAGCTCATCAGATGGTGCATTCAAATTGACAAGGCATTCATCATTCTCATGTAGAGATGGAAGATCAGTACCTTTGTCATTACCTCTTATGATCAACTCAGATGATGTAGCCACTCTCGGGGGCGATGTGTCACATGGTGGAGGTGATGTAGTCCTGACAACAACGGATGTGGTTGTCATAGTATGCCTAGTAGTTGAAGGAACAATCATATCAACTCTTGGAATGTGCACCGTGCGCTTGTTCTCCTCGTGGCCAACACGTCGTTTTATTTCCTGTTCACCTTTGCAAGCAAGATGTAACAAATGGTCCATAGGATAACACTTTTCATGAATTAGTATCTCTTGAATATCACGGTTTAATCCTCCCCAAAATCTATCCATAAAATCATCTTCACTTTCTTCTAAAGAGGAATGCAACAAGGTAGTTTGTAAATCATCATAATATTTTGTTACAGTTTCACTACCTTGTTTTAAGTGTTGCAACTTCTTAATCATGTCACGAGTATAATAAGCAGGGACGAAAGTATGTCGCATGGCAAGTTTCAAATCATCCCAAGTAGTAGGTATATAATCAGGGTGTAACCGACAATATTCACTCCACCAAACCAAAGCATAACCAGTGAAATAACCAACCGCAACCTTAACCTTTTTATGTTCATCGAAATTATGGGAAGCAAATATATTTTTTATGTCGAACTCCCATTCAATATATAAAGCAGGTTTAAAACGGCCATTAAATGATGGTATAGATACATTAACCTGATCATGTGCATTTGGATGTTTGTGCACCTCTCGTGACGGTTGTGGTATTTGCAAAGGTGGTGGCACGTCTCCCGCGATCGACAAAGCCCATGAATTGACTCTGGATCCTGTCATGATTAGTAGAACAAGAAACAAAACCCAAAAATAATGTTCCTATAACTACTAGGATGTGGTGGTAAAACGCTCACAGTAAAGCAAATATCAATGTCTTACAAATTCTTACCATGCAGCAGGCGGTGATCGGCAACAAGCGGTGTCAAGTAACTCCGAATATTGAGTAAAGCGATTGCCAGGGGAGCGTACGTATACACGGTGTAGAAATATGTGGAGTTCGGTTGGCTATATATGGTAGCAAAAGATTAGCCATAATCAATTCAAAGATGCAATGTTGAATAAACGCTCAACGACGGTACTGTGCTGGTCCTAGGCTAGACCGGACTAGAGACGCGAGCCTAGAACACTAATGAGGTCACGGCGTAGCACAACTAGCATCAATGAAGGATACTAAGTAGCTCTTGACAGTAAGATATAAGTGAAGATCACAACGGCAGTGAAGATAATGATGAAAAACAACTGCCAAGCAGGATATACAACAACTCTCTCTCCAACTTTCCTCTTGAAAAGTTTGAGACAATTTTCTGATAAATTCTTTCAAAGAATGCTACTAACTCAAGCTTTCCAATGCAAAAAGAATAACTCAATTCCGAGTTGATATGAGGAGTCAAAGAATTCTAAAACTGGCCTGAAAAATTGGAACAAGTTGTGTTCACGAACTTCGGAGGGCAAAAAGACCTATTTAGAAGCCGATTTTGAGGTGTCAAATATTGAACTAGCTTCTGCAACTATTTAGATGTGGCTCGTCGCTATCTTCAATTTGAGTACTGACGGAGCCAAAACTGACTTCGTATGACGAAGATACACCTGTTTTACTGAACAGTGCGCAAAACAGATTCCAATCCGAATTCAGGTACGAGATTGATTCTAGATAGATCCAATTTTTTTTCTTCTCTTTTTTTTTCTCACGCCTT
This sequence comes from Triticum aestivum, assembly GCF_018294505.1. Classification (NCBI taxonomy): domain Eukaryota; kingdom Viridiplantae; phylum Streptophyta; class Magnoliopsida; order Poales; family Poaceae; genus Triticum; species Triticum aestivum. The sequence continues at coordinate 73,607 of NW_025228214.1, read as the reverse complement.
TTTTTTTCTTTTTCTTCTCCATCTTTTTCTTTTTTTTCTTTACTTTGTTCTCTTTTTTTTCTTTATCTTCTTTTTCTCCCTCTTTCCAAGACAAACTAGATAAGATGCAGATTCGATCAGGCGAAGATGTGAGTGACCTCAACTATGATTATGACAATAAATAGTGCGTAGCACATGGTGGAAATTGGTGGATGGGATGGTGGACAGCGGATGGGATAATGATGCAGCGGCTCTGTGACTAATGTGAACAGAACTCGAAACTCTAAAGGAACTAGACACTAAGACTAGCAACTCGACACGGCGATGCAACCGATAATTCAATAATGCAAACAATGAAAAGAAAATTGCAAAGGCTCAGACTGGCTTGGACAAAGGATGAATAGATCTAACTCTTTTTTGTGGATTTTTCTTGGACAATAGGTAAGAAAATAAATCTAATCTAGGAAAACTGGAAATTCTCACCGAGCAACCTGAAAACTGATACCACTTGATAGACGCGGGGTGTCCCGATCTTTCGATGAGATGATAACTATCAATTTGGTGAAGATGACTTTGACGATCCGACTACAAACGTGCACGACGTTGCGCCTTAGCAATCGCTAAACCAACTCCGAGAGGTTATTGACCACGCCGAAGCACAATCAACCTGACCACGAAGGTCTATTCCTGCAAGCAATCGAAGAACAAGCAAGAATATAATAAAGCAATCTGAATATTGCGAATATAGATGAAGTATTGATAAAGGTGGGGATCCGTAAGCGGTCTTGGTCTGGTCGTTGGACACAAACAAAGTACACGAAGTTGCAATGGCTAACTTTTAACTAAACAAATCCCCAGGAAAAGCTACGAGATGGATCTACTTATATAGGAGCAAGGGTGGCGGCCAAGGAGGTGGGAGGACGTCCCAAGGCAGCCTAAAACTAAATCTAGGTCGTACAAGGCCAATGGGCCCAAGTGGAGGTGATGTAACACCTTTGGACTTGTAGTTTGACTCGGATTCTGCTGCAGCATCAGATTGTTTCGTCCACAACTCAACGCTCCAGACGAATTTGAAGGTGATTCCAATTGGGTTGGAAAGTGCACGAAATCTAGTTTCCAACAAAAAAAGAATCACCCAATTCGGAGTCCGTATGAAAAACTTGTGTGCGTTTTGAGTCAGGTATGTCTGTGCAGTCCGAATCTGAATCCAGAACGTGAGAGACTTGGACTCTATCTTCTCTTGGGCCAAAAGTGACGTGAGAGAACTTTTCGGACAGCAAATAAACATCTCTTTCTTCCTTATCTTCATATGTGGATTGTACAAATGTCCCATACACCTGCAATTAGACAAAACACAAAAGTGTGTGAAGTATTTTTGTTCTGGATAACATAAATAGATTATTGAATAGTTTGCACTAGAAATCACCTGACAAATATGCATATATGCAATATTTTTGGTCATATCCAAGGTAGTCATGTCCTCATCATGGTGGTATATGGATACGGATTAGAAGCTTTGGCAGATAAGCAGTGGTGGTAGATGGCAGGGGTTATGATGATGGTGCGGCGGCGGCGTGACAACTTATGACCAGAACTCGAAACTCTAAAAGAGTAGACTCTAAGACCAGCAACTAGACACGACGATGCAACCGCAAATTCAACAAGGCAAAACCCTAAAAAGATTATGCAAAGGCTCAGATTGGTTCGGATATGATGAACTAACCCTAATTTTTTTTGTGGCTTTTTCGTGGACTATAGGTATGAAGAACAGACTCGATCTAAACTACGAAAAACTGTAAAATCTCACCGAGCAACCTGGAAATCTGATACCACTTGATAGAGGCAAAGGTGTCCCGTCTTTCAATGAGATGATGGATATCGCTTTGGTGGCAGTCGACTTTGACGATCCGACTACGAACGTGCGAGGACGTCGCGCCTTAGCAATCGCTAAACCAACTCCGAGAGGTTATTGACCACGCTGGAGCATGATCAACCTGACCACGAGGGTTTGTTTCCTGCGAGCAAACGAAGAACAAGCAAGAATCTGAGATTGCAATCTGGATATTGCGAATATAAGATGAAAGCTTTATTGATCAAGGTGGGGTTCTGTGACGCCTTTGTCTGGTCGTTGAACACAAACGAAGTACGCGAAGTTGCAGCTATGGCGAACTTTTAATCTAAACAAAACCCAAAGTCTAAACGATGCCCTAAGGGCTGTATATATGGAGGAAGAGGGGGGAATTTCGTGTCCCTTGGTGGAGGGGTCCAAAATCAACCCTATCTCTTGTTTCCCCACACATACGGACTCTAAAAATAGCCTATACTTATGTATTTCGAAATTACATGGGCCTGGCCCAATAATAAGGTGACGCAGCACCTAAAATAGCCTCGGGACGAAATTTATGAAGTGGCATCTTGTATATTTCGTCCAAGGCTTCATGCACCCATTATGGTGGCTTCAAAGTCCTGAAATCATCACTTATAACTCCGTTCTTGTTCCCCTTGCGCATGCCATCATCTCCATGCTTGTTCTTGCTCCAATGTTCATCCTTCTCCAAGCTAGGCCCTTCATTTTAAGCAAAACAAATGTATCCAATTTAGGCAGCATCATATTCTCATGAACATTAGAATCATTACCAAGAAACGAAAGTACCTGGTAATTTAGTTGGCGTGCACGAGCTCTAGTAATTGGTCCAGTATGTATAGCAGCAGGGGCTGTGGGTGTAACAATTGTATTGATGTCCTCATCAACACTCAAAACACGTTGAGCAACTAAACATTCATACCTGTCAGCGTCTTCAGGAGCCATGTATTGCGACTCATGATCAGAATCATCTCCACCATGTTCTTCACGTGTAATAAGAGCCAATGTCTCCTCATCATAGTCACTAGCGGACTCATATCCACCACCCTCGGTAGCAATCATCACATGCGGAGATTTGCATTCTCTCGTATAATGACCTCCTCCCTTACAACGACGACAAATAATATCACTTGTGTGCCCTGTTGATGCCCTAGAAGAAGAAGAACTCTGTGCAGGCCCGGCAGGTGCGCTCTTGGCAGATAATGGTGGTTGTTCCTGTTTTCTTGTATCACGGCTGTAGGAGGCACCTGATTGAGGTGCTGGTGCAGTTGAAGTAGAAGGTGCACGCGGTGTCCATGATGAAGGTCGGCCTGCAGAAAAGTTAGTTCGCGCCAATGCTTGTCGATCCTGCACTTCACGTTCAGCTTTACAAGCAAGATGGAATAAACGAGTGATATTAGTATACTCCTTATAGTCTAGAATGGTCTGAATCTCTCTATTTAATCCACCCAGAAAACGTGCAAGCATAGCTTCATTCTCCTCAACAATACCACATCAAATCATGCCAGTTTGTAATTCCTGATAATATTCTTCTACAGAATTTTTTCTTTGTCTTAAACGCTGCAATTTTTGAAGCAATTCACGTTGATAATATGGTGGAACCCAACGCGTACGCATAGCGGTTTTCAAAGCAGCCCAAGTAGTTGGAATAGGATATAATCTACAATGTTCAGACCACCAGACACATGCAAAACTAGTGAAAGCACAAACAGTAGCAGCAACCCGTCTCTCCTCGGGATATTGTAAACATGTAAAACGTTGTTCAGTTTCTAACTCCCAAGTAAGATATATATCAGGAACATATCTACCCTCAAATGGTGGAATACTCAATTTCGGTTTAGGTATATGGACATCATCTCGTACCTGAGGTGGTGGTGCAGGCCTACCATTACGAATATATACCTGAGGTCGACCTGCTGGTGGTGGTGCTGGTGGTTGCACGTAGTTCTGATTTTGAGCAACCTCATCCTCGTAATCTCCCACATAATCATCCTCCTCCGCATCAGCAGCAGGAGCCACAGAAGTATCAACAGCAGCACCAACAGTTTGGCCAAACGCAAGAGGAACACGGCTCGCTCGGCGGAGGTCTATTTCGCGACGTGGAGGTAGTCGTTGTTGTTGTTGTTGTTGGAGAGGTGCGTTAGGTGCAGCGGGTGGTGGTGGTGGAAGACGCGCGAGCAATTCATTAAACTTGTTATCGAGCTTTGTTTCGAACGTCTTCTCCATGCCATCTATCTTCTCCATGGCCTCTTCAAATCTGTTTAGCACGTCTTGCACCTGTTCACTCATCATTTGCTGAAATTTATCATGCAAATCCTTATTCGTCATGTTCTCCCAGTCAGTCTCGTCGGCTTGTGATCCTGGCATGGTTAGCAGCAATAGAAACACACAAGAATATGATCCTACAGACTACTAACAAGAGGTGGTGGTGGTTGTCACAAATCCGTCAAGCAAAACTCAAATTCTTACTAGTTCTTACCCAGCAGCAGGCGGTGATTGGCAACCGTTGTAGTCAAAAACTCTCAAAGCTTGGATAGTGATAGAGGCGAGGGTCCCGATCTTTCGATGAGATGATAACTATCGATTTGGTGGAGACGACTTTGACGATCCGACTACAAACGTGCACGATGTTGCGCCTTAGCAATCGCTAAACCAACTCCGAGAGGTTATTGACCACGCTGGAGCACAATCAACCTGACCACGAAGGTCTATTCCTGCAAGCAATCGAAGAACAAGTAAGAATATGATAAAAGCAATCTGAATATTGCGAGTATATATGAAGTATTGATAAAGGTGGGGATCCGTAAGCGGTCTTGGTCTGGTCGTTGGACACAAACGAAGTACACGAAGTTGCAATGGCTAACTTTTAACTAAACAAATCCCAAGGAAAAGCTACTAGATGGATCTACTTATATAGGAGCAAGGGGTGGCAGCCAAGGAGGTGGGAGGACGTCCCAAGGCAGCCTAAAACTAAATCTAGGTCGTACAAGGCCAATGGGCCCAAGTGGAGGTGATGTAACACCTTTGGACTTGTAGTTTGACTCGGATTCTGCTGCAGCATCAGATTGTTTCGTCCACAACTCAACGCTCCGGACGAATTTTGATAGAGGCAAAGGTGTCCCGTCTTTCGATGAGATGATGAATATCGCTTGGTGGAAGTCGACTTTGACGATCCGACTACGAACGTGCGAGGACGTCGCGCCTTAGCAATCGCTAAACCAACTCCGAGAGGTTATTGACCACGCCGAAGCACGATCAACCTGACCACGAGGGTCTGTTTCCTGCGAGCAAACAAAGAACAAGCAAGAAACTAAGATTGCAATCTGGATATTGTGAATATAAGATGAAAGCTTTATTGATCAAGGTGGGGTTCTGTGACGCCTTTGTCTGGTCGTTGAACACAAACGAAGTACGCGAAGTTGCAGCTATGGCGAACTTTTAATCTAAACAAAACCCAAAGTCTAAACGATGCCCTAAGGGCTGTATATATGGAGGAAGAGGGGGGAATTTCGTGGACCTTGGTGGAGGGGTCCGAAATCAACCTTATCTCTTGTTTCCCCACACATACGGACTCTAAAAATAGCCTATACTTATGTATTTCGAAATTACATGGGCCTGGCCCAATAATAAGGTGACGCAGCACCTAAAATAGCCTCGGGACGAAATTTATGATGTGGCATCTTGTATATTTCGTCCATGGCTTCATGCACCCATTATGGTGGCTTCAAAGTCCTGAAATCATTACTTGTAACTCCGTTCTTGTTCCCCTTGCGCATGGCATCATCTCCATGCTTGTTCTTGCTCCAATGTTCATCCTTCTCCAAGCTAGGCCCTTCATTTATAAGCAAAACAAATATATCCAATTTAGGCAGCATCATATTCTCATGAACATTAGAATCATTACCAAGAAACGAAAGTACCTGATAATTTAATTGGCGTGCGCGAGCTCTAGTAATTGGTCCCGTATATGTAGCAGTAGGGGCTGTGGGTGTAACAATGGTATTGATGTCCTCATCATCCTCCCCTTCTTGAAATAAAGTCGTCCTCGACGGAAACTCATCTTCCTCACCCAAATAAGGCTTCAAATCTGCAATGTTAAAAGTGGGACTAACCCCAAAATCTGCAGGCAGCTCAAGTTTATATGCATTATTATTTATTTTCTCTAACACCTTAAACGGACCATCAGCAAGTGGCATTAGCTTTGATTTGCGCAAATCAGGAAATCTATCCTTACGCAAATGTAACCAAACAAGATCTCCAGGTGCAAACACAACATGTTTTCTACCCTTATCTCCAGCAAGTTTATATTTAGCATTCATACGCTCAATGTTTTCCTCAGTTAACTCATGCATTTTTTAAATCAATTCAGCACGTTGTTTAGCATCAAAATTAACCTTCTCCGAAGATGGAAGAGGCAACAAATCAATAGGTGCACGAGGTAGGAAACCATACACAACTTCAAAAGGGCACATCTTAGTAGTAGAATGCAATGAACGATTATAAGCAAATTCAATATGAGGCAAGCATTCCTCCCACATTTTCTTATTATTCTTCAAAACAGCCCTAAGCATAGTAGACAACGTTCTATTGACTACTTCAGTTTGTCCATCAGTTTGGGGGTGACAAGTAGTACTAAAAAGCAGTTTAGTCCCCAACTTAGCCCATAAACATCTCCAAAAGTGGCTAAGAAATTTAGTATCACGATCTGACACAATAGTATTTGGCACACCATGCAAGCGAATAATTTCACGAAAGAACAAATCAGCAACATTAACAGCATCATCGCTTTTATGACATGGTATAAAGTGTGCCATTTTCGAGAATCTATCCACGACAACAAATATGCTATCCCTCCCCTTCTTTGTTCGAGGTAAACCTAAAACAAAGTCCATAGATATATCCTCCCAAGGAACACTAGGTACAGGCAAAGGCATATATAAACCATGAGGATTGAGTCGTGACTTAGCTTTTTGACATGTAGTGCATCGAGCAATAAAACGCTCAACATCCCGTCTCATCTTTGGCCAAAAGAAATGTGTAGCAAGTACGTCCTCCGTCTTCTTCACGCCAAAGTGTCCCATTAATCCTCCTCCATGCGCCTCCTGCAACAACAAAAGACGAACGGAGCTGCTGGAATGCATAGCTTGTTAGCACGAAACACAAATCCATCGTTAACGACGAACTTGTTCCACATTCTTCCGTCTTTACAATTCTGCATTACATCTTTAAAATCAGCATCATGCACATATTGATCTTTGATGGTCTCCAAACCAAATATTTTGAAGTCAAGTTGTGAAAGCATAGTATAGCGGCGAGACAATGCATCAGCAATAACATTTTCTTTTCCCTTCTTGTGTTTAATGACATAAGGAAAAGTCTCAATGAATTCAACCCATTTAGCATGTCTACGATTCAGTTTAGCTTGACTTTTAATATGTTTCAAAGATTCATGATCAGAATGTATAACAAATTCTTTGGGCCATAAATAATGTTGCCATGTTTCTAAAGTCCGAACAAGAGCATATAATTCTTTATCATAAGTAGAATAATTCAGACTAGGCCCACTCAATTTTTCAGAAAAGTATGCAACAGGTTTGGCATCTTGTAATAACACACCTCCTAATCCAATTCCACTAGCATCACATTCAAGCTCAAAAGTCTTATTAAAATCAGGAAGTTGGAGTAAAGGAGCATGTGTCAACTTATCTTTCAATACCGTGAAGGCTTCTTCCTGTGCGGTACCCCAAAGAAAAGGCACATCTTTCTTTGTAAGCTCATTGAGAGGTGCAGCAATGGTGCTGAAATCTCTCACAAAACGCCTATAGAATCCAGCGAGGCCAAGAAAACTCCTCACTTGTGTGACTGTTTTGGGCTGCGGCCAACTCTCAATAGCTTCAATCTTGGCTTTATCAACTTCAATTCCCTGTGGAGTAACAACATAGCCAAGAAAAGATACTCGGTCGGTGCAAAAGGTGCACCTCCCAAGGTTACCAAACAAACGTGCATCACGTAGAGCAATAAAAACAGCACGTAAATGTTCCAAATGTTCTTCCAAAGATCTGCTATAAATCAATATGTCATCAAAGTAAACTACCACAAATCGTCCAATGAAAGCACATAAAACTTCGTTCATTAATCTCATGAAAGTACTAGGTGCATTAGTTAACCCAAAAGGCATGACTAACCACTCATATAATCCAAACTTAGTTTTAAATGCTGTTTTCCATTCATCTCCCAATTTCATACGAATTTGATGGTAGCCACTACGCAAATCAACTTTGGAGAATATTGTAGAGCCACTCAATTCATCAAGCATATCATCTAGCCTAGGAATAGGATGACGATAACGAATAGTAATATTATTAATGCCTCTACAATCAACACACATACGTGATGTACCATCCTTTTTCGGCACTAGAATAATAGGAACAGCACAAGGACTAAGGGATTCGCGTATATAACCTTTGTCGAGAAGATCTTGTACTTGACGCATAATCTCCTTCGTCTCCTCTGGATTGGTACGGTATGGTGCACGGTTTGGCAGTGAAGCACCGGGAATTAAGTCAATCTGATGCTCAATCCCTCGAATAGGCGGTAATCCCGGTGGCACGTCTTGTGGAAAAACGTCAGCGAACTCCTGCAAAATGTTAGTGACAGCAGGAGGCAAAGAGGAAGGCACGTCCTCGAATGAAAATAATGCCTCTTTGCACACAAAAGCATAGCAAACAGATTTGCTGAAATCTAGCTCATCAATATCAGATTTGGTGGCAAATAAACATGCACTTTTCAATTTAATTTCAGAAGCAACACTAGATGGTTTATTATTAGGCTTCATTTGTTGCTCAAATTCTTTTGCCACAATCTGATTTTCACTCTTATTCTTCTCCTGTTGTGCTTTATTAGCTCTATTAATATCATCTTTCAAAATGGAATCAGGAGTCAAGGGAAGCAAAGTAATATTTTTATCCTTATGAACAAGAGTATAGTGATTGTTTCTACCATGGTGTACAGAATTTTTATCAAATTGCCATGGTCTACCAAGTAATAAGGAACATGCTTGCATAGGTACCACATCACAATCAACATAATCAGCATATGTATAGATACTAAAATGCACACGAACAGTACGTGTTACCTTAACCTTGCCGCTGTTGTTGAACCATTGGATGTAGTAAGGATGTGGATGTGGTCTTGTGGTGAGAGAAAGCTTCTCCACCATCTCAATGCTAGCCAAGTTGTTGCAACTACCTCCGTCTATGATGACGCGCACAGAACGTTCCTTCACAACTCCCTTGGTATGGAACAAATTGTGCCTCTGATTTTGCTCAGCTTGTGTGACCTGCACACTCAAAACACGTTGAGCAACTAAACATTCATACCTGTCAGCGTCTTCAGGAGCCATGTATTGCGTCTCATGATCAGAATCATCTCCACCATGTTCTTCACGTGTAATAAGAGCCAATGTCTCCTCATCATAGTCACTAGCGGACTCATATCCACCATCCGCGGTAGCAATCATCACACGCGGAGATTTGCATTCCCTCGCATAATGACCTCCTCCCTTACAACGACGACAAATAATATCACTTGTGTGCCCTGTTGATGCCATGGAAGAAGAAGAACGCTGTGCAGGCCCCGCAGGTGCGCTCTTGGCAGATAATGGTGGTTGTGCCTGTTTTTTCTTGTATCACGGCTGGAGGTGGCATCGGATGGAGGTGCTGGTGCAGTTGAAGTAGAAGATGCACGTGGTGTCCATGATGAAGGTCGGCCTGCAGAAAAGTTAGTTCGCCCCAATGCTTGTCGATCCTGCACTTCACGTTCAGCTTTACAAGCAAGATGGAATAAACGAGTGATATTAGTATACTCCTTATAGTCTAGAATGGTCTGAATCTCTCTATTTAATCCACCCAGAAAACATGCAAGCATAGCTTCATTCTCCTCAACAATACCACATCTAATCATGCCAGTTTGTAATTCCTGATAATATTCTTCTACATAATTTTTCCCTTGTCTTAAACGCTGCAATTTTTGAAGCAATTCACGTTGATAATATGGTGGAAACCAACGCGTACGCATAGCAGTTTTCAAAGCAGCCCAAGTAGTTGGAATAGGATATAATCTACAATGTTCAGACCACCATACACATGCAAAACTAGTGAAAGCACAAACAGCAACAGCAACTCGTCTCTCCTCAGGATATTGTAAACATGTAAATCGTTGTTCAGTTTCTAACTCCCAAGTAAGATATATATCAGGAACATATCTACCCTTAAATGGTGGAATATTCAATTTCAGTTTAGGAATATGGACATCATCTCGTACCTAAGGTGGTGGTGCAGGTCTACCATTACGAATATATACCTGAGGTCGACCTGCTGGTGGTGGTGCTGGTGGCTGCTCGTAGATCTGATTTTGATCAACCTCATCCTCATAATCGCCCGCATACTCATCATCCTCCTGGGTACCAGCAGCAGCAGTAGCAGGAGCCAAAGAAGCACCAACAGCAGTAGCAGCGGCACCAAAATTTTGTCCTGGCTCAATAGGAACACGCTGTGCTCGTCCATACTGATTCGGAAGGGGGCGTAGTTGTTGTTGTTGCAGAGGTGCGACAGGTGCAGCCGGTGGTGGAAGACGCGCTAGCAGTTCATTAAATCTGTTATCGAGCTTTGTTTCGAACGTCTTCTCAAGGCCAATGATCTTCTCCATGGCCTCTTCAAAATTGTTCAGCACATCTTGTACCTGTTCAGTCATCATTTGCTGAAACTTATCATGAAGCTCCTTGTTCGATAAGTTCTCCCAGTCAATCTCGTCGGCTTGTGATCCTGGCATGGTTAGCAGCAAAAGAAACACACAAGAATATGATCCTACAGACTACTAAGAAGTGGTGGTGGTGTATCACAAATCCGTCAAGCAAATCTCAAATTCTTACCAGTTCTTACCCAGCAGCAGGCGGTGATCGGCAACCGTTGTAGTCAAAAAACTCTCAAAGCTTGGATAGAGCGATTACCAAGGAGAGTCAAACACACGACGTAGATGTATGTGGAGCTGGGAAGGCTTATAGTATGGTAGCAAAAAGGGTCAGCAATAATCAATTCAGAGATGCAAAGTTGAATAAACGCTCAACGACGGTACTGTGCTGGTCCTAGGCTAGACTGTGCTAGAGACGCGAGCCTAGAACACCAACAAAATCACGGCGCGGCACGTAAACAAGGGAAAAGCACACTCTGAAAAAAAAAAATTCGCTCTTTTTTTTGCGCTCTTTTTTTTTCGCTGCTTTTTTTTTGCGAAAAATCACTATAGTGTCGAGTGTCTCAAAACTCTTCCTAGGTCAAACTGATAGGATGGGCACGAAATTTTTTTGACCAATTTTTTTTTGACTGCCCGGACCCAAAAACTGGAAACGGGTCAAAAAAAACTTTCTATAATGGCACCTGTCTCAAAACACTCAGAAACACCTAAAAATAGGATAGCCAGAAATTTTTTCGAAAAATGCGTTTTCGAAAAATTTTGGGCCTAAACGGAGTGTGGCTACCCGACTCCAGTTTTCGACCAAATTTTTTTTTCCGAAACCTACTCCGGCAAGGAATCACGAATCGGAAACTAGATGGATCTCGAAAACAAACCTAATAAGCAAAGAACTCGGATTGGTGGTGGATATATGGTGGTGGTATATGGCAGCGGTGGTGGTAGCGGTGGTAGTATATGGATATGGATCGGTGGTAGTATATGGACACGGATTGGTGGTGGTATATGGATACGGATTCGGTGCGGTGGTGGTAGATGGCAGGGGCGATGATGATGGTGCGGCGGCGGCGTGACAACTTATGACCAGAACTCGAAACTCTAAAAGACTAGACTCTAAGACCAGCAACTAGACCGACGATGCAACCGCAAATTCAACAAAGCAAAACCCTAAAAAGATTATGCAAAGGCTCAGATTGGTTCGGATATGATGAACTAACCCTAATTTGTTTTGTGGCTTTTTCGTGGACTGTAGGTATGAAGAACAGACTCGATCTAAACTACGAAAAACTGTAAAATCTCACCAAGCAACCTGGAAATCTGATACCACTTGATAGAGGCAAAGGTGTCCCGTCTTTCGATGAGATGATGAATATCGCTTGGTGGAAGTCGACTTTGACGATCCGACTACGAACGTGCGAGGACGTCGCGCCTTAGAAATCGCTAAACCAACTCCGAGAGGTTATTGACCACGAGGGTCTGTTTCCTACGAGCAAACGAAGAACAAGCAAGAAACTAAGATTGCAATCTGGATATTGCGAATATAAGATGAAAGCTTTATTGATCAAGGTGGGGTTCTGTGACGCCTTTGTCTGGTCGTTGAACACAAACGAAGTACGCGAAGTTGCAGCTATGGCGAACTTTTAATCTAAACAAAACCCAAAGTCTAAACGATGCCCTAAGGGCTGTATATATGGAGGAAGAGGGGGGAATTTCGTGGCCCTTGGTGGAGGGGTCCGAAATCAACCTTATCTCTTGTTTCCCCACACATACGGACTCTAAAAATAGCCTATACTTATGTATTTCGAAATTACATGGGCCTGGCCCAATAATAAGGTGACGCAGCACCTAAAATAGCCTCGGGACGAAATTTATGAAGTGGCATCTTGTATATTTCGTCCATGGCTTCATGCACCCATTATGGTGGCTTCAAAGTCCTGAAATCATCACTTGTAACTCCGTTCTTGTTCCCCTTGCGCATGGCATCATCTCCATGCTTGTTCTTGCTCCAATGTTCATCCTTCTCCAAGCTAGGCCCTTCATTTGTAAGCAAAACAAATGTATCCAATTTAGGCAGCATCATATTCTCATGAACATTAGAATCATTACCAAGAAACGAAAGTACCTGATAATTTAATTGGCGTGCGCGAGCTCTAGTAATTGGTCCCGTATATGTAGCAGTAGGGGCTGTGGGTGTAACAATGGTATTGATGTCCTCATCAAATTTGAAGGTGATTCCAATTGGGTTGGAAAGTGCACGAAATCTAGTTTCCAACAAAAAAAGAATCACCCAATTCGGAGTCCGTATGAAAAACTTGTGTGCGTTTTGAGTCAGGTATGTCTGTGCAGTCCGAATCTGAATCCAGAACGTGAGAGACTTGGACTCTATCTTCTCTTGGGCCAAAAGTGACGTGAGAGAACTTTTTGGACAGCAAATAAACATCTCTTTCTTCCTTATCTTCATATGTGGATTGTATAAATGTCCCATACACCTGCAATTAGACAAAACACAAAAGTGTGTGAAGTATTTTTGTTCTGGATAACATAAATAGATTATTGAATAGTTTGCACTAGAAATCACCTGACAAATATGCATATATGCAATATTTTTGGTCATATCCAAGGTAGTCATGTCCTCATCATCCTCCCCTTCTTGAAAATAAAGCCGTCCTCGGCGTTGCTTAATCTGAAATGTTGCTAACAAAAGAGACAAGGTGTACATGTTGTATATGTATATGTCATCCATTTTTACTTCCCTTGATTTTTGCATATATGACACATGAATAGATGAGTAACTTGCATAGTTCATAAAATCTAAAGCCAAAAAATTAGCACAAGAAGTAGAAGGCATGAAAATATTGCAACTCAGTTTGCACATATAAGTGAAGCTCTTATTCATTTCAAAAGATTGACAATGTTCATCATTAAACCATCCCAACATTGGTGAATAAACCTTACTTGCATCAAATTTACATGCTACAACATGCTTAAATAAGCAAACATGCAATAAGTCATTCAACACAGAATCATCACCAAGATTAGAGGTCATATGAAAATGATTAAACATTGGTTCTTTTGCATCAATAGTTAATTCAATGGGTGCACTCAAAATTGTTGGTATTTCAGTTGTTTGATCACACAGCAACTCGACACGACGATGCAACCGATAATTCAACTATGCAAGCAATGAAAAGAAAATTGCAAAGGCTCAGACTGGCTTGGACAAAGGATGAATAGATCTAACTCTTTTTTGTGGATTTTTCTTGGACAATAGGTAAGAAAATAAATCTAATCTAGGAAAACTGGAAATTCTCACCGAGCAACCTGAAAACTGATACCACTTGATAGAGGCGAGGGTGTCCCGATCTTTCGATGAGATGATAACTATCGATTTGGTGGAGACGACTTTGACGATCCGACTACAAACGTGCACGACGTTGCGCCTTAGCAATCGCTAAACCAACTCCGAGAGGTTACTGACGATGCTGGAAGCACGGTCAGCCTGACCACGAAGGTCTATTCCTGCAAGCAATCGAAGAACGAGCAAGAATATGATAAAGCAATCTGAATATTGCGAATATATATGAAGTATTGATAATGGTGGGGATCCGTAAGCGGTCTTGGTCTGGTCGTTGGACACAAACGAATTACACGAAGTTGCAATGGCTAACTTTTAACTAAACAAATCCCCAGGAAAAGCTACTAGATGGATCTACTTATATAGGAGCAAGGGGTGGCGGCCAAGGAGGTGGGAGGACGTCCCAAGGCAGCCTAAAACTAAATCTAGGTCGTACAAGGCCAATGGGCCCAAGTGGAGGTGATGTAACACCTTTGGACTTGTAGTTTGACTCGGATTCTGCTGCAGCATCAGATTGTTTCGTCCACAACTCAACGCTCCGGACGAATTTGAAGGTGACTCCAATTGGGTTGGAAAGTGCACGAAATCTAGTTTCCAACAAAAAAAGAATCACCCAATTCGGAGTCTGTATGAAAAACTTGTGTGCGTTTTGAGTCAGGTATGTCTGTGCAGTCCGAATCTGAATCCAGAACGTGAGAGACTTGGACTCTATCTTCTCTTGGGCCAAAAGTGACGTGAGAGAACTTTTTGGACAGAAAATAAACATCTCTTTCTTCCTTATCTTCATATGTGGATTGTACAAATGTCCCATACACCTGCAATTAGACAAAACACAAAAGTGTGTGAAGTATTTTTGTTCTGGATAACATAAATAGATTATTGAATAGTTTGCACTAGAAATCACCTGACAAATATGCATATATGCAATATTTTTGGTCATATCCAAGGTAGTCATGTCCTCATCATCCTCCCCTTCTTGAAAATAAAGCCGTCCTCGGCGTTGCTTAATCTGAAATGTGGCTAACAAAAGAGACAAGGTGTACATGTTGTATATGTATATATCATCCATTTTTACTTCCCTTGATTTTTGCATATATGACACATGAATAGATGAGTAACTTGCATAGTTCATAAAATCTAAAGCCAAAAAATTAGCACAAGAAGTAGAAGGCATGAAAATATTGCAACTCAGTTTGCACATATAAGTGAAGCTCTTATTCATTTCAAAAGATTGACAATGTTCATCATTAAACCATCCCAACATTGGTGAATAAACCTTACTTGCATCAAATTTACATGCTACAACATGCTTAAATAAGCAAACATGCAATAAGTCATTCAACACAGAATCATCACCAGGATTAGAGGTCATATCAAAATGATTAAACATTGGTTCTTTTGCATCAATAGTTAATTCAATGGGTGCACTCAAAATTGTTGGTATTTCAGTTGTTTGATCAAATGGCAAAGTCAAATTATCAACGTAGTCCTCTAAAATAGGTGGTGTGTTCAAAGTAGTGGGTAGCTCATCAGATGGTGCATTCAAATTGACAAGGCATTCATCATTCTCATGTAGAGATGGAAGATCAATACCTTTGTCATTACCTCTTATGATCAACTCAGATGATGTAGCCACTCTCGGGGTCGATGTGTCACATGGTGGAGGTGATGTAGTCCTGACAACAACGGATGTGGTTGTCATAGTATGCCTAGTAGTTGAAGGAACAATCATATCAACTCTTGGAATGTGCACCGTGCGCTTGTTCTCCTCGTGGCCAACACGTCGTTTTATTTCCTGTTCAGCTTTGCAAGCAAGATGAAACAAATGGTCCATAGGATAACACTCTTCATGAATTAGTATCTCTTGAATATCACGGTTTAATCCTCCCCAAAATCTATCCATAAAATCATCTTCACTTTCTTCTAAAGAGGAATGCAACAAGGTAGTTTGTAAATCATCATAATATTTTGTTACAGTTTCACTACCTTGTTTTAAGTGTTGCAACTTCTTAATCATGTCACGAGTATAATAAGCAGGGACGAAAGTATGTCGCATGGCAAGTTTCAAATCATCCCAAGTAGTAGGTATATAATCATGGTGTAACCGACAATATTCACTCCACCAAACCAAAGCATAACCAGTGAAAGAACCAACCGCAACCTTAACCTTTTTATGTTCATCGAAATTATGGGAAGCAAATATATTTTTTATGTCGAACTCCCATTCAATATATAAAGCAGGTTTAAAACGGCCATTAAATGGTGGTATAGATACATTAACCTGATCATGTGCATTTGGATGTTTGTGCACCTCTCGTGACGGTTGTGGTATTTGCAAAGGTGGTGGCACGTCTCCCGCGATCGACAAAGCCCATGAATTGACTCTGGATCCTATCATGATTAGTAGAACAAGAAACAAAACCCAAAAATAATGTTCCTATAACTACTAGGATGTGGTGGTAAAACGCTCACAGTAAAGCAAATATCAATGTCTTACAAGTTCTTACCGTGCAGCAGGCGGTGATCGGCAACCAGCGGTGTCAAGTAACTCCGAATATTGAGTAAAGCGATTGCCAGGGGAGCGTACGTATACACGGTGTAGAAATATGTGGAGCTGGGTTGGCTATATATGGTAGCAAAAGATTAGCAATAATCAATTCAAAGATGCAATGTTGAATAAACGCTCAACGACGGTACTGTGCTGGTCCTAGGCTAGACCGGACTAGAGACGCGAGCCTAGAACACTAATGAGGTCACGGCGTAGCACAACTAGCATCAATGAAGGATACTAAGTAGCTCTTGACAGCAAGATATAAGTGAAGATCACAACAGCAGTGAAGATAATGAGGTGAAACAACAGCCAAGCAGGATATATCAACAACTTTGTCTCCAACTTTCCTCTGAAAAAGTTTGTGCCGATTTTTTTTGTTTCTTGTTCTACTAATCATGACAGGATCCAGAGTCAATTCATGGGCTTTGTCGATCGCGGGAGACGTGCCACCACCTTTGCAAATACCACAACCGTCACGAGAGGTGCACAAACATCCAAATGCACATGATCAGGTTAATGTATCTATACCACCATTTAATGGCCGTTTTAAACCTGCTTTATATATTGAATGGGAGTTTGACATAAAAAATATATTTGCTTCCCATAATTTCGATGAACATAAAAAGGTTAAGGTTGCGGTTGGTTCTTTCACTGGTTATGCTTTGGTTTGGTGGAGTGAATATTGTCGGTTACACCCTGATTATATACCTACTACTTGGGATGATTTGAAACTTGCCATGCGACATACTTTCGTCCCTGCTTATTATACTCGTGACATGATTAAGAAGTTGCAACACTTAAAACAAGGTAGTGAAACTGTAACAAAATATTATGATGATTTACAAACTACCTTGTTGCATTCCTCTTTAGAAGAAAGTGAAGATGATTTAATGGATAGATTTTGGGGAGGATTAAACCGTGATATTCAAGAGATACTAATTCATGAAGAGTGTTATCCTATGGACCATTTGTTTCATCTTGCTTGCAAAGCTGAACAGGAAATAAAACGACGTGTTGGCCACGAGGAGAACAAGCGCACGGTGCACATTCCAAGAGTTGATATGATTGTTCCTTCAACTACTAGGCATACTATGACAACCACATCCGTTGTTGTCAGGACTACATCACCTCCACCATGTGACACACCGCCCCCGAGAGTGGCTACATCATCTGAGTTGATCATAAGAGGTAATGACAAAGGTACTGATCTTCCATCTCTACATGAGAATGATGAATGCCTTGTCAATTTGAATGCACCATCTGATGAGCTACCCACTACTTTGATCACACCACCTATTTTAGAGGACTACGTTGATAATTTGACTTTGCCATGTGATCAAACAACTGAAATACCAACAATTTTGAGTGCACCCATTGAATTAACTATTGATGCAAAAGAACCAATGTTTAATCATTTTGATATGACCTCTAATCTTGGTGATGATTCTGTGTTGAATGACTTATTGCATGGTTGCTTATTTAAGCATGTTGTAGCATGTAAATTTGATGCAAGTAAGGTTTATTCACCAATGTTGGGATGGTTTAATGATGAACATTGTCAATCTTTTGAAATGAATAAGAGCTTCACTTATATGTGCAAACGGAGTTGCAATATTTTCATGCCTTCTACTTCTTGTGCTAATTTTTTGGCTTTAGATTTTATGAACTATGCAAGTTACTCATCTATTCATGTGTCATATATGCAAAAATCAAGGGAAGTACAAATGGATGACATATACATATACAACATGTACACCTTGTCTTTTTTGTTAGCCACATTTCAGATTAAGCAACGCCGAGGACGGCTTTATTTTCAAGAAGGGGAGGATGATGAGGACATGACTACCTTGGATATGACCAAAAATATTGCATATATGCATATTTGTCAGGTGATTTCTAATGCAAACTATTCAATAATCTATTTATGTTATCCAGAACAAAAATACTTCACACACTTTTGTGTTTTGTCTAATTGCAGGTGTATGGGACATTTGTACAATCCACATATGAAGATAAGGAAGAAAGAGATGTTTATTTGTTGTCCAAAAAGTTCTCTCACGTCACTTTTGGCCCAAGAGAAGATAGAGTCCAAGTCTCTCACGTTCTGGATTCAGATTCGGACTGCACAGACACACCTGACTCAAAACGCACACAAGTTTTTCATACGGACTCCGAATTGGGTGATTCTTTTTTTGTTGGAAACTAGATTTCGTGCACTTTCCAACCCAATTGGAATCACCTTCAAATTCGTCCGGAGCGTTGAGTTGTGGACGAAACAATCTGATGCTGCAGCAGAATCCGAGTCAAACTACAAGCATCACCTCCACTTGGGCCCATTGGCCTTGTACGACCTAGATTTAGTTTTAGGCTGCCTTGGGACGTCCTCCCACCTCCTTGGCCGCCACCCCTTGCTCCTATATAAGTAGATCCATCTAGTAGCTTTTCCTTGGGATTTGTTTAGTTAAAAGTTAGCCATTGCAACTTCGTGTACTTCGTTTGTGTCCAACGACCAGACCAAGACCGCTTCCGGATCCCCACCATTATCAATACTTCATATATATTTGCAATATTCAGATTGCTTTATCATATTCTTGCTCGTTCTTCGATTGCTTGCAGGAATAGACCTTCGTGGTCAGGCTGACCGTGCTTCCAGCATCGTCAGTAACCTCAGGAGATTGGTTTAGCGATTGCTAAGGCGCAACGTTGTGCACGTTTGTAGTCGGATTGTCAAAGTCGTCTCCACCAAATCGATAGTTATCATCTCATCGAAAGATCGGGACCCTCGCCTCTATCAGTTTCACTACCTTGTTTTAAGTGTTGCAACTTCTTAATCATGTCACGAGTATAATAAGCAGGGACGAAAGTATGTCGCATGGCAAATTTCAAATCATCCCAAGTAGTAGGTATATAATCAGGGTGTAACCGACAATATTCACTCCACCAAACCAAAGCATAACCAGTGAAAGAACCAACCGCAACCTTAACCTTTTTATGTTCATTGAAATTATGGGAAGCAAATATATTTTTTATGTCAAACTCCCATTCAATATATAAAGCAGGTTTAAAACGGCCATTAAATGGTGGTATAGATACATTAACCTGATCATGTGCATTTGGATGTTTGTGCACCTCTCGTGACGGTTGTGGTATTTGCAAAGGTGGTGGCACGTCTCCCGCGATCGACAAAGCCCATGAATTGACTCTGGATCCTGTCATGATTAGTAGAACAAGAAACAAAACCCAAAAATAATGTTCCTATAACTACTAGGATGTGGTGGTAAAACGCTCACAGTAAAGCAAATATCAATGTCTTACAAGTTCTTACCATGCAGCAGGCGGTGATCGGCAACCAGCGGTGTCAAGTAACTCCAAATATTGAGTAAAGCGATTGCCAGGGGAGCGTACGTATACACGGTGTAGAAATATGTGGAGCTGGGTTGGCTATATATGGTAGCAAAAGATTAGCAATAATCAATTCAAAGATGCAATGTTGAATAAACGCTCAACGACGATACTGTGCTGGTCCTAGGCTAGACCGGACTAGAGACGCGAGCCTAGAACACTAATGAGGTCACGGCGTAGCACAACTAGCATCAATGAAGGATACTAAGTAGCTCTTGACAGCAAGATATAAGTGAAGATCACAACGGCAGTGAAGATAATGATGAAAAACAACTGCCAAGCAGGATATACAACAACTCTCTCTCCAACTTTCCTCTTGAAAAGTTTGAGACAATTTTCTGATAAATTCTTTCAAAGAATGCTACTAACTCAAGCTTTCCAATGCAAAAAGAATCACTCAATTCCGAGTTAATATGAGGAGTCAAAGAATTCTAAAACTGGCCTGAAAAATTGGAACAAGCTGTGTTCACGAACTTCGGAGGGCAAAAAGACCTATTTAGAAGCCAATTTTGAGGTGTCAAATATTGAACTAGCTTCTGCAACTATTTAGATGCGGCTCGTCGCTAGCTTCAATTTGAGTACTCACGGAGGCAAAACGGACTTCGTATGAGGAAGATACACCTGTTTTACTGAACAGTGCCCAAAACAGATTCCAATTCGAATTCAGGTACGAGATTGATTCTAGATAGATCCGATTTTTTTTCTTCTCTCTTTTTTTTCTCACGTTTTTTTTCTTTTTCTTCTCTCTCTTTTTCTTTTTTTTTCTTTCTTTTTTTCTCTCTTTTTGTTTGTGGCTTTTTCTTGGACAATAGGTAAGAAAAAAATCTAATCTAGGAAAAACTGGAAATTCTCACCGAGCAACCTGAAAACTGATACCACTTGATAGAGGCGAGGGTCCCGATCTTTCGATGAGATGATAACTATCGATTTGGTGGAGACGACTTTGACGATCCGACTACAAACGTGCACGACGTTGCGCCTTAGCAATCACTAAACCAACTCCGAGAGGTTATTGACCACGCTGGAGCACAATCAACCTGACCACGAAGGTCTATTCCTGCAAGCAATCGAAGAACAAGCAAGAATATGATAAAAGCAATCTGAATATTGCGAGTACATATGAAGTATTGATAAAGGTGGGGATCCGTAAGCGGTCTTGGTCTGGTCGTTGGACACAAACGAAGTACACGAAGTTGCAATGGCTAACTTTTAACTAAACAAATCCCAAGGAAAAGCTACTAGATGGATCTACTTATATAGGAGCAAGGGGTGGCGGCCAAGGAGGTGGGAGGACGTCCCAAGGCTGCCTAGAACTAAATCTAGGTCGTACAAGGCCAATGGGCCCAAGTGGAGGTGATGTAACACCTTTGGACTTGTAGTTTGACTCGGATTCTGCTGCAGCATCAGATTGTTTCGTCCACAACTCAACGCTCCGGACGAATTTGAAGGTGATTCCAATTGGGTTGGAAAGTGCACGAAATCTAGTTTCCAACAAAAAAGGAATCACCCAATTTGGAGTCCGTATGAAAAACTTGTGTGCATTTTGAGTCAGGTATGTCTGTGCAGTCCGAATCTGAATCCAGAACGTGACGGACTTGGACTCTATCTTCTCTTGGGCCAAAAGTGACGTGAGAGAACTTTTTGGACAGCAAATAAACATCTCTTTCTTCCTTATCTTCATATGTGGATTGTACAAATGTCCCATACACCTGCAATTAGACAAAACACAAAAGTGTGTGAAGTATTTTTGTACTGGATAACATAAATAGATTATTGAATAGTTTGCACTAGAAATCACCTGACAAATATGCATATATGCAATATTTTTGGTCATATCCAAGGTAGTCATGTCCTCATCAGATAGAGCGATTACCAGGGAGAGTCAAACGCACGACGTAGATGTATGTGGAGCTGGGAAGGCTTATAGTATGGTAGCAAAAAGGGTCAGCAATAATCAATTCAGAGATGCAAAGTTGAATAAACGCTCAACGACGGTACTGTCCTGGTCCTAGGCTAGATTGTGCTAGAGACGCGAGCCTAGAACACCAACAAAATCACGGCGCGGCACGTAAACAAGGGAAAAGCACACTCTGGAATTTTTTTTCGCTCTTTTTTTTGCGCTCTTTTTTTTTGCGCTGCGTTTTTTTTTGCGAAAAATCACTATAATGACGAGTGTCTCAAAACTCTTCCTAGCTCAAACTGACAGGATGGGCACGAAATTTTTTCGACCAATTTTTTTTTGACTGCCCGGACCCAAAAACTGGAAACGGGTCAAAAAAAACTTCCTATAATGGCACCTGTCTCAAAACACTCAGAAACACCTAAAAATAGGATAGCCAGAAATTTTTTCAAAAAATGCGTTTTCGAAAAATTTTGGGCCTAAACGGAGCGTGGTTTCCGGACTTTTTTTTTCCGAAACCTACTCCGGCAAGGAAACACGAATCGGAATCTAGATGGATCTCGAAAACAAACCTAATATGACAAGAACTCGGATTGGTGGTGGATATATGGTGGTAGATGGCAGCGGTGGTGGTATATGACAGCTGTGGTGGTATATGGATACGGATTTGAAGCGGTGGCGGATAAGCGGTGGTGGTAGTGGCAGGGGTGATGATGATGGTGCGGCGGCGGCGTGACAACTTATGACCAGAACTCGAAACTCTAAAAGACTAGACTCTAAGACCAGCAACTAGACACGACGATGCAACCGCAAATTCAACAAAGCAAAACCCTAAAAAGATTATGCAAAGGCTCAGATTGGTTCGGATATGATGAACTAACCCTAATTTTTTTGTGGCTTTTTCGTGGACTATAGGTATGAAGAACAGACTCGATCTAAACTACGAAAAACTGTAAAATCTCACCGAGCAACCTGGAAATCTGATACCACTTGATAGAGGCAAAGGTGTCCCGTCTTTCCATGAGATGATGGATATCGCTTTGGTGGCAGTCGACTTTGACGATCCGACTACGAACGTGCGAGGACGTCGCGCCTTAGCAATCGCTAAACCAACTCCGAGAGGTTATTGACCACGCCGGAGCACGATCATCCTGACCACGAGGGTCTGTTTCCTGCGAGCAAACGAAGAACAAGCAAGAAACTGAGATTGCAATCTGGATATTGCGAATATAAGATGAAAGCTTTATTGATCAAGGTGGGGTTCTGTGACGCCTTTGTCTAGTCGTTGAACACAAACGAAGTACGCGAAGTTGCAGCTATGGCGAACTTTTAATCTAAACAAAACCCAAAGTCTAAACGATGCCCTAAGGGCTGTATATATGGAGGAAGAGGGGGGAATTTCGTGGCCCTTGGTGGAGGGGTCCGAAATCAACCCTATATCTTGTTTCCCACACATGCGGACTCTAAAAATAGCCTATACTTATGTATTTCGAAATTACATGGGCCTGGCCCAATAATAAGGTGACGCAGCACCTAAAATAGCCTCGGGACGAAATTTATGAAGTGGCATCTTGTATATTTCGTCCAAGGCTTCATGCACCCATTATGGTGGCTTCAAAGTCCTGAAATCATCACTTGTAACTCCGTTCTTGTTCCCCTTGCGCATGCCATCATCTCCATGCTTGTTCTTGCTCCAATGTTCATCCTTCTCCAAGCTAGGCCCTTCATTTGTAAGCAAAACAAATGTATCCAATTTAGGCAGCATCATATTCTCATGAACATTAGAATCATTACCAAGAAACGAAAGTACCTGGTAATTTAGTTGGCGTGCACGAGCTTTAGTAATTAGTCCAGTATGTATAGCAGCAGGGGCTGTGGGTGTAACAATTGTATTGATGTCCTCATCACATGAACATTAGAATCATTACCAAGAAACGAAAGTACCTGGTAATTTAGTTGGCGTGCGCGAGCTCCAGTAATTTGTCCAGTATGTATAGTAGGAGGGGTTGTGGGTGTAACAATGGTATTGATGTCCTCATCATCCTCCCCTTCTTGAAATGAAGTCGTCCTCGACGGAAGCTCATCTTCCTCACCCAAATAAGGCTTCAAATTTGCAATGTTAAAAGTGGGACTAACCCCAAAATCTGCAGGCAGCTCAAGTTTATATGCATTATCATTTATTTTCTCTAACACCTTAAAGGGACCATCAGCCCGTGGCATGAGCTTTGATTTGCGCAAATCAGGAAATCTATCCTTACGCAAATGTAACCAAACAAGATCACCAGGTGCAAACACAACATGTTTTCTACCCTTATCTCCAGCAAGTTTATATTTGGCATTCATACGCTTAATGTTTTCCTTAGTTAACTCATGCATTTTTAAAATCAATTCAGCACGTTGTTTAGCATCAAAATTAACCTTCTCCGAAGATGGAAGAGGCAACAAATCAATAGGTGCACGAGGTAGGAAACCATACACAACTTCAAAAGGGCACATCTGAGTAGTAGAATGCAATGAACGATTATAAGCAAATTCAATATGAGGCAAGAATTTCTCCCACATTTTCTTATTACTCTTCAAAACAGCCCTAAGCATAGTAGACAGTGTTTTATTGACTACTTCAGTTTGGCCATCAGTTTGGGGGTGACAAGTAGTACTAAAAAGCAGTTTAGTCCCCAACTTAGCCCATAAACATCTCCAAAAGTGGCTAAGAAATTTAGTATCACGATCTGAAACAATAGTATTTGGCACACCATGCAAGCGAATAATTTCACGAAAGAACAAATCAGCAACATTAACAGTATCATCGCTTTTATGACATGGTATAAAGTGTGCCATTTTCGAGAATCTATCCACGACAACAAATATGCTATCCCTCCCCTTCTTTGTTCGAGGTAAACCTAAAACAAAGTCCATAGATATATCCTCCCAAGGAACACTAGGTACAGGCAAAGGCATATTATAAACCATGAGGATTGAGTCGTGACTTAGCTTTTTGACATGTAGTGCAGCGAGCAATAAAACGCTCAACATCCTGTCTCATCTTTGGCCAAAAGAAATATGTAGCAAGTACGTCCTCCGTCTTCTTCACGCCAAAGTGTCCCATTAATCCTCCTCCATGCGCCTCCTGCAACAACAAAAGACGAACGGAGCTAGCTGGAATGCATAGCTTGTTAGCACGAAACACAAATCCATCATTAACGACAAACTTGTTCCACATTCTTCCTTCTTTTACAATTCTGCATTACATCTTTAAAATCAGCATCATGCACATATTGATCTTTGAGGGTCTCCAAACCAAATATTTTGAAGTCAAGTTGTGAAAGCATAGTATAGCGACGAGACAATGCATCAGCAATAACATTTTCTTTTCCCTTCCTGTGTTTAATGCCATAAGGGAAAGTCTCAATGAATTCAACCCATTTAGCATGTCTACGATTCAGTTTAGCTTGACTTTTAATATGTTTCAAAGATTCATGATCAGAATGTATAACAAATTCTTTGGGCCATAAATAATGTTGCCATGTTTCTAAAGTCCGAACAAGAGCATATAATTCTTTATCATAAGTAGAATAATTCAGACTAGGCCCACTCAATTTTTCAGAAAAGTATGCAACAGGTTTGCCATCTTGTAATAACACACCTCCTAATCCAATTCCACTAGCATCACATTCAAGCTCAAAAGTCTTATTAAAATCAGGAAGTTGGAGTAAAGGAGCATGTGTCAACTTATCTTTCAATACCGAGAAGGCTTCTTCCTGTGCAGTACCCCAAACAAAAGGCACATCTTTCTTTGTAAGCTAGTTGAGAGGTGCAGCAATGGTGCTGAAATCTCTCACAAAACGCCTATAGAATCCAGCGAGACCAAGAAAACTCCTCACTTGTGTGACCGTTTTGGGCTGTGGCCAACTCTCAATAGCTTCAATCTTGGCTTTGTCAACTTCAATTCCCTGTGGAGTAACAACATAGCCAAGAAAAGATACTCGGTCGGTGCAAAAGGCGCACTTCCCAAGGTTACCAAATAAACGTGCATCACATAGAGCAATAAAAACAGCACGTAAATGTTCCAAATGTTCTTCCAAAGATCTGCTATAAATCAGTATATCATCAAAATAGAATACCACAAATCGTCCAATGAAAGCACGTAAAACTTCGTTCATTAGTCTCATGAAAGTACTAGGCGCATTAGTTAACCCAAAAGGCATGACTAACCACTCATATAATCCAAACTTAGTTTTAAATGTTGTTTTCCATTCATCCCCCAATTTCATACGAATTTGATGGTATCCACTACGCAAATCAACTTTGGAGAATATTGTAGAGCCACTCAATTCATCAAGCATATCATCTAGCCTAGGAATAGGATGACGATAACGAATAGTAATATTATTAATGCCTCTACAATCAACACACATACGCGATGTACCATCCTTTTTCAGTACTAGAATAATAGGAACAACACAAGGACTAAGGGATTCGCGTATATAACCTTTGTCAAGAAGCTCTTGTACTTGACGCATAATCTCCTTCGTCTCCTTTGGATTGGTACGGTATGGCGCACGGTTTGGCAGTGAAGCACCGGGAATTAAGTCGATCTGATGCTCAATCCCTCGAATAGGTGGTAATCCCGGTGGCACGTCTTGTGGAAAGACGTCAGCGAACTCGTGCAAAATGTTAGTGATAGCAAGAGGCAAAGAGGAAGGCACGTCCTTGAATGAAAATAATGGCTCTTTGCACAGAAAAGCATAGCAAACAGATTTGCTGAAATCTAGCCCATCAATATCAGATTTGGTGGCAAATAAACATGCACTTTTCAATTTAATTTCAGAAGCAACACTAGATGGTTTATTATTAGGCTTCATTTGTTGCTCAAATTCTTTTGCCACAATCTGATTTTCACTCTTATTCTTCTCTTGTTTTGCTTTATTAGCTCTATTAATATCATCTTTCAAAATAGAATCAGGAGTCATAGGAAGCAAAGTAATATTTTTATCCTTATGAACAAGAGTATACTGATTGTTTCTACCATGGTGTACAGAATTTTTATCAAATTGGCATGGTCTACCAAGTAATAAGGAACATGCTTGCATAGGTACCACATCACAATCAACATAATCAGCATATGTAGATATACTAAAATGCACACTAACAGTACGTGTTACCTTAACCTTGCCGCTGTTGTTGAACCATTGGATGTAGTAAGGATGTGGATGTGGTCTTGTGGTGAGAGAAAGCTTCTCCACCATCTCCATGCTAGCCAAGTTGTTGCAGCTCCCTCCATCTATGATGACGCGCACAGAACGTTCTTTCACAACTCCTTTGGTATGGAACAAATTGTGCCTCTGATTTTGCTCAGCTTGTGTGACCTGCACACTCAAAACACGTTGAGCAACTAAACATTCATACCTGTCAGCGTCTTCAGGAGCCATGTATTGCGTCTCATGATCAGAATCATCTCCACCATGTTCTTCACGTGTAATAAGAGCTGATGAGGACATGACTACCTTGGATATGACCAAAAATATTGCATATATGCATATTTGTCAGGTGATTTCTAGTGCAAACTATTCAATAATCTATTTATGTTATCCAGAACAAAAATACTTCACACACTTTTGTGTTTTGTCTAATTGCAGGTGTATGGGACATTTGTACAATCCACATATGAAGATAAGGAAGAAAGAGATGTTTATTTGCTGTCCAAAAAGTTCTCTCACGTCACTTTTGGCCCAAGAGAAGATAGAGTCCAAGTCTCTCACGTTCTGGATTCAGATTCGGACTGCACAGACATACCTGACTCAAAACGCACACAAGTTTTCCATACGGACTCCGAATTGGGTGATTCTTTTTTTGTTGGAAACTAGATTTCGTGCACTTTCCAACCCAATTGGAATCACCTTCAAATTCGTCCGGAGTGTTGAGTTGTGGACGAAACAATCTGATGCTGCAGCAGAATCCGAGTCAAACTACAAGTCCAAAGGTGTTACATCACCTCCACTTGGGCCCATTGGCCTTGTACGACCTAGATTTAGTTTTAGGCTGCCTTGGGACGTCCTCCCACCTCCTTGGCCGCCACCCCTTGCTCCTATATAAGTAGATCCATCTAGTAGCTTTTCCTTGGGATTTGTTTAGTTAAAAGTTAGCCATTGCAACTTCGTGTACTTCGTTTGTGATGAGGACATGACTACCTTGGATATGACCAAAAATATTGCATATATGCATATTTGTCAGGTGATTTCTAGTGCAAACTATTCAATAATCTATTTATGTTATCCAGAACAAAAATACTTCACACACTTTTGTGTTTTGTCCAATTGCAGGTGTATGGGACATTTGTACAATCCACATATGAAGATAAGGAAGAAAGAGATGTTTATTTGCTGTCCAAAAAGATCTCTCACGTCACTTTTGGCCCAAGAGAAGAAAGAGTCCAAGTCTCTCACGTTCTGTATTCAGATTCGGACTACACAGACACACCTGACTCAAAACGCACACAAGTTTTTCATACGGACTCCGAATTGGGTGATTCTTTTTTTGTTGGAAACTAGATTTCGTGCACTTTCCAACACAATTGGAATCACCTTCAAATTCGTCCGGAGCGTTGAGTTGTGGACGAAACAATCTGATGCTGCAGTAGAATCCGAGTCAAACTACAAGTCCAAAGGTGTTACATCACCTCCACTTGGGCCCATTGGCCTTGTACGACCTAGATTTTGTTTTAGGCTGCCTTGGGACGTCCTCCCACCTCCTCGGCCGCCACCCCTTGCTCCTATATAAGTAGATCCATCTAGTAGCTTTTCCTTGGGATTTGTTTAGTTAAAAGTTAGCCATTGCAACTTCGTGTACTTCGTTTGTGTCCAACGACCAGACCAAGACCGCTTACGGATCCCCGCCTTTATCAATACTTCATATATACTCGCAATATTCAGATTGCTTTTATCATATTCTTGCTTGTTCTTCGATTGCTTGCAGGAATAGACCTTCGTGGTCAGGTTGATTGTGCTCCAGCGTGGTCAATAACCTCTCGGAGTTGGTTTAGCGATTGCTAAGGCGCAACGTCGTGCACGTTTGTAGTCGGATCGTCAAAGTCATCTCCACCAAATCGATAGTTATCATCTCATCGAAAGATCGGGACACCCTCGCCTCTATCAAGTGGTATCAAGTGGTATCAGTTTTCAGGTTGCTCGGTGAGAATTTCCAGTTTTCCTAGATTAGATTTATTTTCTTACCTATTGTCCAAGAAAAAGCCACAAAAAAGAGTTAGATCTATTCATCCTTGGTCCAAGCCA
>NW_025228214.1:0-44258 GCF_018294505.1 Triticum aestivum | reverse complement strand
CGGGACACTCCGCCTCTATCAGTTTGTGTCCAACGACCAGACCAAGACCGCTTACGGATCCCCACCTTTATCAATACCTCATATATATTTGCAATATTCAGATTGCTTTTATCATATTCTTGCTTGTTCTTCGATTGCTTGCAGGAATAGACCTTCGTGGTCAGGTTGATTGTGCTCCGGCGTGGTCAATAACCTCTCGGAGTTGGTTTAGCGGTTGCTAAGGCGCAACGTCGTGCACGTTTGTAGTCGGATCGTCAAAGTCGTCTCCACCAAATCGATAGTTATCATCTCATCGAAAGATCGGGACACCCCCGCCTCTATCAAGTGGTATCAGTTTTCAGGTTGCTCGGTGAGAATTTCCAGTTTTCCTAGATTAGATTTATTTTCTTACCTATTGTCCAAGAAAAATCCACAAAAAAGAGTTAGATCTATTCATCCTTTGTCCAAGCCAGTGTGAGCCTTTGCAATTTTCTTTTCATTGCTTGCATAGTTGAATTATCGGTTGCATCGTCGTGTCGAGTTGCTGGTCTTAGTGTCTAGGTCGTTTAGAGTTTCGAGTTCTGTTCACATTAGTCACGTCGCCGCTGCATCGTTATCCCTTTCGCTGTCCACCACCCATCCATCAATTTCCTCCACGTGCTACCCACCGTTCATTGTCATAATCATAGTTGAGATCGTTCCCATCTTTGCTTGATCCAATCTACATCTTATCTAGTTTGTTTTGGAAAGAGGGAGAGAGAAAAAAAAGGAAAAGAAAAAAAAAGCGTGAGAAAAAAAAAGAGAAGAAAAAAAAATTGGATCTATCTAGAATCAATCTTGTACCTGAATTCGGATTGGAATCTGTTTTGCGCACTGTTCAGTAAAACAGGTATATCTTCCTCATACGAAGTCCGTTTTGGCTCCGTGAGTACTCAAATTAAAGATAGCGACGAGCCGCATCTAAATAGTTGCAGAAGCTAGTTTAATATTTGACACCTCAAAATCGGTTTCTAAATAGGTCTTTTTGCCCTCCGAAGTTCGTGAACACAGCTTGTTCCAATTTTTCAGGGCAGTTTTAGAATTCTTTGACTCCTCATATCAACTCGGAATTGAGTGATTCTTTTTGCATTGTAAAGCTTGAGTTAGTAGCATTCTTTGAAAGAATTTATCAGAAAATTGTCTCAAACTTTTCAAGAGGAAAGTTGGAGAGAGAGTTGTTGTATATCCTGCTTGGCAGTTGTTTTTCATCATTATCTTCACTGCCGTTGTGATCTTCACTTATATCTTGCTGTCAAGAGCTACTTAGTATCCTTCATTGATGCTAGTTGTGCTACGCCGTGACCTTATTAGTGTTCTAGGCTCGCATCTCTAGTCCGGTCTAGCCTAGGACCAGCACAGTACCGTCGTTGAGCGTTTATTCAACATTGCATCTTTGAATTGATTATTGCTAATCTTTTGCTACCATATATAGCCAACCCAGCTCCACATATTTCTACACCGTGTATACGTACGCTCCCCTGGCAATCGCTTTACTCAATATTCGGAGTTACTTGACACCGCTGGTTGCCGATCACCGCCTGCTGCATGGTAAGAACTTGTAAGACATTGATATTTGCTTTACTGTGAGCGTTTTACCACCACATCCTAGTAGTTATAGGAACATTATTTTTGGGTTTTGTTTCTTGTTCTACTAATCATGACAGGATCCAGAGTCAATTCATGGGCTTTGTCGATCGCGGGAGACGTGCCACCACCTTTGCCAATACCACAACCGTCACGAGAGGTGCACAAACATCCAAATGCACATGATCAGGTTAATGTATCTGTACCACCATTTAATGGCCGTTTTAAACCTGCTTTATATATTGAATGGGAGTTCGACATAAAAAATATATTTGCTTCCCATAATTTCAATGAACATAAAAAGGTTAAGGTTGCGGTTGGTTCTTTCACTGGTTATGCTTTGGTTTGGTGGAGTGAATATTGTCGGTTACACCCTGATTATATACCTACTACTTGGGATGATTTGAAACTTGCCATGCGACATACTTTCGTCCCTGCTTATTATACTCGTGACATGATTAAGAAGTTGCAACACTTAAAACAAGGTAGTGAAACTGTAACAAAATATTATGATGATTTACAAACTACCTTGTTGCATTCCTCTTTAGAAGAAAGTGAAGATGATTTTATGGATAGATTTTGGGGAGGATTAAACCGTGATATTCAAGAGATACTAATTCATGAAGAGTGTTATCCTATGGACCATTTGTTTCATCTTGCTTGCAAAGCTGAACAGGAAATAAAACAACGTGTTGGCCACGAGGAGAACAAGCGCACGGTGCACATTCCAAGAGTTGATATGATTGTTCCTTCAACTACTAGGCATACTATGACAACCACATCCATTGTTGTCAGGACTACATCACCTCCACCATGTGACACATCGCCCCCGAGAGTGGCTACATCATCTGAGTTGATCATAAGAGGTAATGACAAAGGTACTGATCTTCCATCTCTACATGAGAATGATGAATGCCTTGTCAATTTGAATGCACCATCTGATGAGCTACCCACTACTTTGATCACACCACCTATTTTCGAGGACTATGTTGATAATTTGACTTTGCCATGTGATCAAACAACTGAAATACCAACAATTTTGAGTGCACCCATTGAATTAACTATTGATGCAAAAGAACCAATGTTTAATCATTTTGATACGACCTCTAATCTTGGTGATGATTCTGTGTTGAATGACTTATTGCATGTTTGCTTATTTAAGCATGTTGTAGCATGTAAATTTGATGCAAGTAAGGTTTATTCACCAATGTTGGGATGGTTTAATGATGAACATTGTCAATCTTTTGAAATGAATAAGAGCTTCACTTATATGTGCAAACTGAGTTGCAATATTTTCATGCCTTCTACTTCTTGTGCTAATTTTTTGGCTTTAGATTTTATGAACTATGCAAGTTACTCATCTATTCATGTGTCATATATGCAAAAATCAAGGGAAGTAAAAATGGATGACATATACATATACAACATGTACACCTTGTCTCTTTTGTTAGCCACATTTCAGATTAAGCAACGCCGAGGACGGCTTTATTTTCAAGAAGGGGAGGATGATGAGGACATGACTACCTTGGATATGACCAAAAATATTGCATATAAGCATATTTGTCAGGTGATTTCTAGTGCAAACTATTCAATAATCTATTTATGTTATCCAGAACAAAAATACTTCACACACTTTTGTGTTTTGTCTAATTGCAGGTGTATGGGACATTTGTACAATCCACATATGAAGATAAGGAAGAAAGAGATGTTTATTTGCTGTCCAAAAAGTTCTCTCACGTCACTTTTGGCCCAAGAGAAGATAGAGTCCAAGTCTCTCACGTTCTGGATTCAGATTCAGACTGCACAGACATACCTGACTCAAAACGCACACAAGTTTTTCATACGGACTCCGAATTGGGTGATTCTTTTTTTGTTGGAAACTAGATTTCGTGCACTTTCCAACCCAATTGGAATCACCTTCAAATTCGTCCGGAGTGTTGAGTTGTGGACGAAACAATCTGATGCTGCAGCAGAATCCGAGTCAAACTACAAGTCCAAAGGTGTTACATCACCTCCACTTGGGCCCATTGGCCTTGTACGACCTAGATTTAGTTTTAGGCTGCCTTGGGACGTCCTCCCACCTCCTTGGCCGCCACCCCTTGCTCCTATATAAGTAGATCCATCTAGTAGCTTTTCCTTGGGATTTGTTTAGTTAAAAGTTAGCCATTGCAACTTCGTGTACTTCGTTTGTGTCCAACGACCAGACCAAGACCGCTTACGGATCCCCACCTTTATCAATACCTCATATATATTTGCAATATTCTGATTGCTTTTATCATATTCTTGCTTGTTCTTCGATTGCTTGCAGGAATAGACCTTCGTGGTCAGGTTGATTGTACTCCGGCGTGGTGAATAACCTCTCGGAGTTGGTTTAGCGGTTGCTAAGGCACAACGTCGTGCACGTTTGTAGTCGGATCGTCAAAGTCGTCTCCACCAAATCGATAGTTATCATCTCATCGAAAGATCGGGACACCCCCGCCTCTATCAAGAGCCAAAGTCTCCTCATCATAGTCACTAGCGGACTCATATCCACCATCCGCGGTAGCAATCATCACACGCGGAGATTTGCATTCTTTCGCATAATGACCTCCTCCCTTACAACGACGACAAATAATATCACTTGTGTGCCCTGTTGATGCCATGGAAGAAGAAGAACTCTGTGCAGGCCCAGCAGGTGTGCTCTTGGCAGATAATGGTGGTTGTGCCTGTTTTCTTGTATCACGACTGGAGGAGGCACGTGATTGAGGTGCTGGTGCAGTTGAAGTAGAAGATGCACGCGGTGTCCATGATGAAGGTCGGCCTGCAGAAAAGTTAGTTCGCGCCAATGCTTGTCGATCCTGCACTTCACGTTCAGCTTTACAAGCAAGATGGAATAAACGAGTGATATTAGTATACTCCTTATAGTCTAGAATGGTCTGAATCTCTCTATTTAATCCACCCATAAAACGTGCAAGCACAGCTTCATTCTCCTCAACAATACCACATCTAATCATGCCAGTTTGTAATTCCTGATAATATTCTTCTACAGAATTTTTCCCTTGTCTTAAACGCAGCAATTTTTGAAGCAACTCACGTTGATAATATGGTGGAACCCAACGCGTACGCATAGCAGTTTTCAAAGCAGCCCAAGTAGTTGGAATAGGATATAATCTACAATGTTCAGACCACCAGACACATGCAAAACTAGTGAAAGCACAAACAGCAGCAGCAATCCGTCTCTCCTCAGGATATTGTAAACATGTAAATCGTTGTTCAGTTTCTAACTCCCAAGTAAGATATATATCAGGAACATATCTACCCTCAAATGGTGGAATATTCAATTTCAGTTTAGGAATATGGACATCATCTCGTACCTGAGGTGGTGGTGCAGGCCTACCATTACGAATATATACCTGAGGTTGACCTGCTAGTGGTGGTGCTGGTGGCTGCACGTAGTTCGGATTTTGACCAACCTCATCCTCATAATCGCCCGCATACTCATCATCCTCCGCATCAACAGCAGGAGCCACAGAAGTATCAACAGCAGCACCAACAGTTTGGCCAAACGCAAGAGGGACACGGCTCGCTCGGTGGAGGTCTATTTCGCGACGTGGAGGTAGTCGTTGTTGTTGTTGTTGTTGTTGTTGTTGGAGAGGTGCGTTAGGTGCAGCGGGTGGTGGTGGTGGAAGACGCGCGAGCAATTCATTAAACTTGTTATCAAGCTTTGTTTTGAACGTCTTCTCCATGCCATCTATCTTCTCCATGGCCTCTTCAAATCTGTTTAACACATCTTGCACCTGTCCACTCATCATTTGCTGAAATTTATCATGTAGCTGTTTGTTCGTCAGGTTCTCCCAATCAATCTCATCGGCTTGTGATCCTACCATGGTTAGCAGCAAATAGAAACACACAAGAATATGATCCTACAGACTACTAAGAAGTGGTGGTGGTGTATAACAAACCAGTCAAGCAAACCTCAAATTCTTACCAGTTCTTACCCAGCAGCAGGTGGTGATCGGCAACCGTTGTAGTCAAAACTCTCAAAGCTTGGATAGAGCGATTACCAGGGAGAGTCAAACGCACGATGTAGATGTATGTGGAGCTGGGAAGGCTTATAATATGGTAGCAAAAAGGGTCAGCAATAATCAATTCAGAGATGCAAAGTTGAATAAACGCTCAACGACGGTACTGTGCTGGTCCTAGGCTAGACCGTGCTAGAGACGCGAGCCTAGAACACTAACAAAATCACGGCGCTGCACGTAAACAAGGGAAAAGCACACTCTGGAATTTTATTTTTTCGCTTTTTTTTTGCGCTGCTCGTTTTTTTTGCGCTGCTCTTTTTTTTTGCGAAAAATCACTGTAATGGCGAGTGTCTCAAAACTCTTCCCAGGTCAAACTGACAGGATGGGCACGAAATTTTTTCGACCAATTTTTTTTTGACTGCCTGGACCCAAAAACTTGAAACGGGTCAAAAAAAACTTTCTATAACGGCGACTGTCTCAATACGCTTAGAAACACCTAAAATTAGGATAGCCATAAATTTTTTTGTCAAGTGCGTTTTCCGAAAATGATGAGGACATCAATACAATTGTTACACCCACAGCCCCTGCTGCTATACATACTGGACCAATTACTAGAGCTCGTGCACGCCAGCTAAATTACCAGGTACTTTCGTTTCTTGGTAATGATTCTAATGTTCATGAGAATATGATGCTGCCTAAATTGGATACATTTGGTTTGCTTACAAATGAAGGGCCTAGCTTGGAGAAGGATGAACATTGGAGCAAGAACAAGCACGGAGATGATGGCATGCACAAGGGGAACAAGAACGGAGTTACAAGTGATGATTTCAGGACTTTGAAGCCACCATAATGGGTGCATGAAGCCTTGGACGAAATATACAAGATGCCACTTCATAAATTTCGTCCCGAGGCTATTTTAGGTGCTGCGTCACCTTATTATTGGGCCAGGCCCATGTAATTTCGAAATACATAAGTATAGGCTATTTTTAGAGTCCGTATGTGTGGGGAAACAAGAGATAGGGTTGATTTCGGACCCCTCCACCAAGGGCCACGAAATTCCCCCCTCTTCCTCCATATATACAGCCCTTAGGGCATCGTTTAGACTTTGGGGGTTTTGTTTAGATTAAAAGTTCGCCATAGCTGCAACTTCGCGTACTTCGTTTGTGTTCAACGACCAGACAAAGGCGTCACAGAACCCCACCTTGATCAATAAAGCTTTCATCTTATATTCGCAATATCCAGATTGCAATTTTAGTTTCTTGCTTGTTCTTCGTTTGCTCGCAGGAAACAGACCCTCGTGGTCAGGTTGATCGTGCTCCGGCGTGGTCAATAACCTCTCGGAGTTGGTTTAGCGATTGCTAAGGCGCGACGTCCTCGCACGTTCGTAGTCGGATCGTCAAAGTCGACTTCCACCAAAGCGATATCCATCATCTCATCGAAAGACGGGACACCTTTGCCTCTATCAAGTGGTATCAGATTTCCAGGTTGCTCGGTGAGATTTTACAGTTTTTCGTAGTTTAGATCGAGTCTGTTCTTCATACCTATAGTCCACGAAAAAGCCACAAAAAAAAATTTAGGGTTAGTTCATCATATCCGAACCAATCTGAGCCTTGCATAATCTTTTTAGGGTTTTGCTTTGTTGAATTTGCGGTTGCATCGTCGTGTCTAGTTGCTGGTCTTAGAGTCTAGTCTTTTAGAGTTTCAAGGAGATTATGCGCCAAGTACAAGAGCTTCTCGACAAAGGTTATATACGCGAATCCCTTAGTCCTTGTGCTGTTCCTATTATTCTAGTGCCGAAAAAGGATGGTACATCACGTATGTGTGTTGATTGTAGAGGCATTAATAATATTACTATTCGTTATCGTCATCCTATTCCTAGGCTAGATGATATGCTTGATGAATTGAGTGGTTCTACAATATTCTCCAAAGTTGATTTGCGTAGTGGCTACCATCAAATTCGTATGAAATTGGGAGATGAATGGAAAACAGCATTTAAAACTAAGTTTGGATTATATGAGTGGTTAGTCATGCCTTTTGGGTTAACTAATGCACCTAGTACTTTCATGAGATTAATGAACGAAGTTTTACGTGCTTTCATTGGACGATTTGTGGTAGTTTACTTTGATGACATACTAATTTATAGCAGATCTTTGGAAGAACATTTGGAACATTTACGTGCTGTTTTTATTGCTCTACGTGATGCACGTTTGTTTGGTAACCTTGGGAAGTGCACCTTTTGCACCGACCGAGTATCTTTTCTTGGCTATGTTGTTACTCCACAGGGAATTGAAGTTGACAAAGCCAAGATTGAAGCTATTGAGAGTTGGCCGCAGCCCAAAACGGTCACACAAGTGAGGAGTTTTCTTGGCCTCGCTGGATTCTATAGGCGTTTTGTGAGAGATTTCAGCACCATTGCTGCACCTCTCAACGAGCTTACAAAGAAGGATGTGCCTTTTGTTTGGGGTACCGCACAGGAAGAAGCCTTCACGGTATTGAAAGATAAGTTGACACATGCTCCTTTACTCCAACTTCCTGATTTTAATAAGACTTTTGAGCTTGAATGTGATGCTAGTGGAATTGGATTAGGAGGTGTGTTATTACAAGATGGCAAACCTGTTGCATACTTTTCTGAAAAATTGAGTGGGCCTAGTCTGAATTATTCTACTTATGATATAGAATTATATGCTCTTGTTCGGACTTTAGAAACATGGCAACATTATTTATGGCCCAAAGAATTTGTTATACATTCTGATCATGAATCTTTGAAACATATTAAAAGTCAAGCTAAACTGAATCGTAGACATGCTAAATGGGTTGAATTCATTGAGACTTTTCCTTATGTCATTAAACACAAGAAGGGAAAAGAAAATGTTATTGCTGATGCATTGTCTCGCCGCTATACTATGCTTTCACAACTTGACTTCAAAATATTTGGTTTGGAGACCATCAAAGATCAATATGTGCATGATGCTGATTTTAAAGATGTAATGCAGAATTGTAAAGAAGGAAGAATGTGGAACAAGTTCGTCGTTAACGATGGATTTGTGTTTCGTGCTAACAAGCTATGCATTCCAGCTAGCTCCGTTCGTCTTTTGTTGTTGCAGGAGGCGCATGGAGGAGGATTAATGGGACACTTTGGCGTAAAGAAGACGGAGGACGTACTTGCTACACATTTCTTTTGGCCAAAGATGAGACGGGATGTTGAGCGTTTTATTGCTCGCTGCACTACATGTCAAAAAGCTAAGTCACGACTCAATCCTCATGGTTTATATATGCCTTTGCCTGTACCTAGTGTTCCTTGGGAGGATATATCTATGGACTTTATTTTAGGTTTACCTCGAACAAAGAAGGGGAGGGATAGCATATTTGTTGTCGTGGATAGATTCTCGAAAATGGCACACTTTATACCATGTCATAAAAGCGATGATGCTGTTAGTGTTGCTGATTTGTTCTTTCGTGAAATTATTCGCTTGCATGGTGTGCCAAATACTATTGTTTCAGATCGTTATACTAAATTTCTTAGCCACTTTTGGAGATGTTTATGGGCTAAGTTGGGGACTAAACTGCTTTTTAGTACTACTTGTCACCCCCAAACTGATGGACAAACTGAAGTAGTCAATAGAATATTGTCTACTATGCTTAGGGCTGTTTTGAAGAATAATAAGAAAATGTGGGAGGAATGCTTGCCTCATATTGAATTTGCTTATAATCGTTCATTGCATTCTACTACTAAGATGTGCCCTTTTGAAGTTGTGTATGGTTTCCTACCTCGTGCACCTATTGATTTGTTGGCTCTTCCATCTTTGGAGAAGGTTAATTTTGATGCTAAACAACGTGCTGAATTTATTTTAAAAATGCAAGAGTTAACTAAGGAAAACATTGAGCGCATGAATGCTAAATATAAACTTGCTAGAGATAAGGGTAGAAAACATGTTGTGTTTGCACCTGGAGGTCTTGTTTGGTTACATTTGCGTAAGGATAGATTTCCTGATTTGCGCAAATCAAAGTTAATGCCACGTGCTGATGGTCCCTTTAAGGTGTTAGAGAAAATAAATGATAATGCATATAAACTTGAGCTGTCTGCAGATTTTGGGGTTAGTCCCACTTTTAACATTGCAGATTTGAAGCCTTATTTGGGTGAGGAAGATGAACTTCCGTCGAGGACGACTTCATTTCAAGAAGGGGAGGATGATGAGGACATCAATACAATTGTTACACCCACAGCCCCTGCTGCTATACATACTGGACCAATTACTAGAGCTCGTGCACGCCAACTAAATTACCAGGTACTTTCGTTTCTTGGTAATGATTCTAATGTTCATGAGAATATGATGCTGCCTAAATTGGATACATTTGTTTTGCTTACAAATGAAGGGCCTAGCTTGGAGAAGGATGAACATTGGAGCAAGAACAAGCATGGAGATGATGGCATGCGCAAGGGGAGCAAGAACGGAGTTACAAGTGATGATTTCAGGACTTTGAAGCCACCATAATGGGTGCATGAAGCCTTGGACGAAATATACAAGATGCCACTTCATAAATTTCGTCCCGAGGCTATTTTAGGTGCTGCGTCACCTTATTATTGCGCCAGGCCCATGTAATTTCGAAATACATAAGTATAGGCTGTTTTTAGAGTTCGTATGTGTGGGGATACAAGAGATAGGGTTGATTTCGGACCCCTCCACCAAGGGCCACGAAATTCCCCCCTCTTCCTCCATATATACAGCCCTTAGGGCATCGTTTAGACTTTGGGTTTTGTTTAGATTAAAAGTTCGCCATAGCTGCAACTTCGCGTACTTCGTTTGTGTTCAACGACCAGACAAAGGCGTCACAGAACCCCACCTTGATCAATAAAGCTTTCATCTTATATTCGCAATATCCAGATTGCAATCTCAGTTTCTTGCTTGTTCTTCGTTTGCTCGCAGGAAACAGACCCTCGTGGTCAGGTTGATCGTGCTCCGGCGTGGTCAATAACCTCTCGGAGTTGGTTTAGCGATTGCTAAGGTGCGACGTCCTCGCACGTTCGTAGTCGGATCGTCAAAGTCGACTTCCACCAAAGCGAAATCCACCATCTCATCGAAAGACGGGACACCTTTGCCTCTATCAACAAGTAGTACTAAAAAGCAGTTTAGTCCCCAACTTAGCCCATAAACATCTCCAAAAGTGGCTAAGAAATTTAGTATCACGATCTGAAACAATAGTATTTGGCACACCATGCAAGCGAATAATTTCACGAAAGAACAAATCAGCAACATTAACAGCATCATCGCTTTTATGACATGGTATAAAGTGTGCCATTTTCGAGAATCTATCCACGACAACAAATATGCTATCCCTCCCCTTCTTTGTTCGAGGTAAACCTAAAACAAAGTCCATAGATATATCCTCCCAAGGAACACTAGGTACAGGCAAAGGCATATATAAACCATGAGGATTGAGTCGTGACTTAGCTTTTTGACATGTAGTGCATCGAGCAATAAAACGCTCAACATCCCGTCTCATCTTTGGCCAAAAGAAATGTATAGCAAGTACGTCCTCCGTCTTCTTCACGCCAAAGTGTCCCATTAATCCTCCTCCATGCGCCTCCTGCAACAACAAAAGACGAACGGAGCTAGCTAGAGTGCATAGCTTGTTAGCACGAAACACAAATCCATCGTTAACGACGAACTTGTTCCACATTCTTCCTTCTTTACAATTCTGCATTACATCTTTAAAATCAGCATCATGCACATATTGATCTTTGATGGTCTCCAAACCAAATATTTTGAAGTCAAGTTGTGAAAGCATAGTATAGCGGCGAGACAATGCATCAGCAATAACATTTTCTTTTCCCTTCTTGTGTTTAATGACATAAGGAAAAGTCTCAATGAATTCAACCCATTTAGCATGTCTACGATTCAGT
Organism: Triticum aestivum; assembly: GCF_018294505.1. NCBI lineage: Eukaryota > Viridiplantae > Streptophyta > Magnoliopsida > Poales > Poaceae > Triticum > Triticum aestivum. The sequence goes on along the minus strand of NW_025228214.1, from coordinate 32,753 downwards.
TTAGCTTGACTTTTAATATGTTTCAAAGATTCATGATCAGAATGTATAACAAATTCTTTGGGCCATAAATAATGTTGCCATGTTTCTAAAGTCCGAACAAGAGCATATAATTCTTTATCATAAGTAGAATAATTCAGACTAGGCCCACTCAATTTTTCAGAAAATTATGCAACAGGTTTGACATCTTGTAATAACACACCGCCTAATCCAATTCCACTAGCATCACATTCAAGCTCAAAAGTCTTATTAAAATCAGGAAGTTGGAGTAAAGGAGCATGTGTCAACTTATCTTTCAATACCGAGAAGGTTTCTTCCTGTGCGGTACCCCAAAGAAAAGGCACATCTTTCTTTGTAAGCTCATTGAGAGGTGCAGCAATGGTGCTGAAATCTCTCACAAAACGCCTATAGAATCCAGCGAGGCCAAGAAAACTCCTCACTTGTGTGACCGTTTTGGGCTGTGGCCAACTCTCAATAGCTTCAATCTTGGCTTTATCAACTTCAATTCCCTGTGGAGTAACAACATAGCCAAGAAAAGATACTCGGTCGGTGCAAAAGGTGCACTTCCCAAGGTTACCAAACAAACGTGCATCACGTAGAGCAATAAAAACAGCACGTAAATGTTCCAAATGTTCTACCAAAGATCTGCTATAAATCAATATGTCATCAAAGTAAACTACCACAAATCGTCCAATGAAAGCACGTAAAACTTCGTTCATTAATCTCATGAAAGTACTAGGTGCATTAGTTAACCCAAAAGGCATGACTAACCACTCATATAATCCAAACTTCGTTTTAAATGCTGTTTTCCATTCATCTCCCAATTTCATACGAATTTGATGGTATCCACTACGCAAATCAACTTTGGAGAATATTGTAGAGCCACTCAATTCATCAAGCATATCATCGAGCCTAGGAATAGGATGACGATAACGAATAGTAATATTATTAATGCCTCTACAATCAACACACATACGTGATGTACCATCCTTTTTCGGCACTAGAATAATAGGAACAACACAAGGACGAAGGGATTCGCGTATATAACCTTTGTCGAGAAGCTCTTGTACTTGACGCATAATCTCCTTCGTCTCCTCTGGATTGGTACGGTATGGTGCACGTTTTGGCAGTGAAGCACCGGGAATTAAGTCAATCTAATGCTCAATCCCTCGAATAGACGGTAATCCCGGTGGCACGTCTTGTGGAAAGACGTCAGCGAACTCCTGCAAAATGTTAGTGACAGCAGGAGGCAAAGAGGAAGGCATGTACTCGAATGAAAATAATGGCTCTTTGCACACAAAAGCATAGCAAACAGATTTGCTGAAATCTAGCTCATCAATATCAGATTTTGATAAAGGCGAGGGTGTCCCGATCTTTCGATGAGATGATAACTATCGATTTGGTGGAGACGACTTTGACGATCCGACTACAAACGTGCAACGACGTTGTGCCTTAGCAATCGCTAAACCAACTCCGAGAGGTTATTGACCACGCCGGAGCACGATCAACCTGACCACGAAGGTCTATTCCTGCAAGCAATCGAAGAACAAGCAAGAATATGATAAAAGCAATCTGAATATCGCGAATATGTATGAAGTATTGATAATGGTGGGGATCCGAAAAGTGGTCTTGGTCTGGTCGTTGGACACAAACGAAGCACACGAAGTTGCAATGGCTAACTTTTAACTAAACAAATCCCAAGGAAAAGCTACTAGATGGATCTACTTATATAGGAGCAAGGGGTGGCGGCCAAGGAGGTGGGAGAACGTTCCAAGGCAGCCTAAAACTAAATCTAGGTCGTACAAGGCCAATGGGCCCAAGTGGAGGTGATGTAACACCTTTGGACTTGTAGTTTGACTCGGATTCTGCTGCAGCATCAGATTGTTTCGTCCACAACTCAACGCTCCGGATGAATTTGAAGGTGATTCCAATTGAAAGAATCACCCAATTCGGAGTCCGTATGAAAAACTTGTGTGCGTTTTGAGTCAGGTGTGTCTGTGCAGTCCGAATCTGAATCCAGAACGTGAGAGACTTGGACTCTATCTTCTCTTGGGCCAAAAGTGACGTGAGAGAACTTTTTGGACAGCAAATAAACATCTCTTTCTTCCTTATCTTCATATGTGGATTGTACAAATGTCCCATACACCTGCAATTAGACAAAACACAAAAGTGTGTGAAGTATTTTTGTTCTTGATAACATAAATAGATTATTGAATAGTTTGCACTAGAAATCACCTCACAAATATGCATATATGCAATATTTTTTGTCATATCCAAGGTAGTCATGTCCTCATCATCCTCCCCTTCTTGAAAATAAAGCCGTCCTCGGCGTTGCTTAATCTGAAATGTGGCTAACAAAAGAGACAAGGTGTACATGTTGTATATGTATATGTCACCCATTTTTACTTCCCTTGATTTTTGCATATATGACACATGAATAGATGAGTAACTTGCATAGTTCATAAAATCTAAAGCCAAAAAATTAGCACAAGAAGTAGAAGGCATGAAAATATTGCAACTCAGTTTGCACATATAAGTGAAGCTCTTATTCATGTCAAAAGATTGACAATGTTCATCATTAAACCATCCCAACATTGGTGAATAAACCTTACTTGCATCAAATTTACATGCTACAACATGCTTAAATAAGCAAACATGCAATAAGTCATTCAACACAGAATCATCACCAAGATTAGAGGTCATATCAAAATGATTAAACATTGGTTCTTTTGCATCAATAGTTAATTCAATGGGTGCACTCAAAATTGTTGGTATTTCAGTTGTTTGATCACATGGCAAAGTCAAATTATCAACGTAGTCCTCTAAAATAGGTGGTGTGATCAAAGTAGTGGGTAGCTCATCAAACGGTGCATTCAAATTGACAAGGCATTCATCATTCTCATGTAGAGATGGAAGATCAGTACCTTTGTCATTACCTCTTATGATCAACTCAGATGATGTAGCCACTCTCGGGGGCGATGTGTCACATGGTGGAGGTGATGTAGTCCTGAAAACCACGGATGTGGTTGTCATAGTATGCCTAGTAGTTGAAGGAACAATCATATCAACTCTTGGATTGTGCACCGTGCACTTGTTCTCCTCGTGGCCAACACGTCGTTTTATTTCCTGTTCAGCTTTGCAAGCAAGATGAAACAAATGGTCCATAGGATAACACTCTTCATGAATTAGTATCTCTTGAATATCACGGTTTAATCCTCCCCAAAATCTATCCATAAAATCATCTTCACTTTCTTCTAAAGAGGAATGCAACAAGGTAGTTTGTAAATCATCATAATATTTTGTTACAGTTTCACTACCTTGTTTTAAGTGTTGCAACTTCTTAATCATGTCACGAGTATAATAAGCAGGGACGAAAGTATGTCGCATGGCAAGTTTCAAATCATCCCAGGTAGTAGGTATATAATCAGGGTGTAACCGACAATATTCACTCCACCAAACCAAAGCATAACCAATGAAAGAACCAACCGCAACCTTAACCTTTTTATGTTCATTGAAATTATGGGAAGCAAATATATTTTTTATGTCGAACTCCCATTCAATATATAAAGCAGGTTTAAAACGGCCATTAAATGGTGGTATAGATACATTAACCTGATCATGTGCATTTGGATGTTTGTGCACCTCTCGTGACGGTTGTGGTATTTGCAAAGGTGGTGGCACGTCTCCCGCGATCGACAAAGCCCATGAATTGACTCTGGATCCTGTAATGATTAGTAGAACAAGAAACAAAACCCAAAAATAATGTTCCTATAACTACTAGGATGTGGTGGTAAAACGCTCACAGTAAAGCAAATATCAATGTCTTACAAGTTCTTACCATGCAGCAGGCGGTGATCGGCAACCAGCGGTGTCAAGTAACTCCGAATATTGAGTAAAGCGATTACCAGGGGAGCATACGTATACACGGTGTAGAAATATGTGGAGCTGGGTTGGCTATATATGGTAGCAAAAGATTAGCAATAATCAATTCAAAGATGCAATGTTGAATAAACGCTCAACGACGGTACTGTGCTGGTCCTAGGCTAGACCGGACTAGAGACGCGAGCCTAGAACACTAATGAAGTCACGTCGTAGCACAACTAGCATCAATGAAGGATACTAAGTAGCTCTGGACAGCAAGATATAAGTGAAGATCACAACGGCAGTAAAGATAATGATGTGAAACAACAGCCAAGCAGGATATATCAACAACTTTGTCTCCAACTTTCCTCTGAAAAAGTTTGTGCCGATTTTTTTGTTTTTTTTCTCTTTTTTTTTCCTCACACTTTTTTTTCTTTCTCTCCTTTTTTTTCTCTGACTTTTTTTCCTTTTTTTTCTCTCGTTTTTTTTCTCTCTTTTTTCTCCCTCTTTCCAAAACAAACTAGATAAGATGCAGATTGGATCAAGTGAAGATGTGAACGATCTCAACTATTATTATGACAATGAATGGTGGGTAGCACGTGGTGGAAATTGATGGATGGGTGGTGGACAGCGGAAGAGATAATGATGTAGCGGTGGCGTGACTAATGTGAACAGAACTCGAAACTCTAAACGAACTAGACACTAAGACCAGCAACTCGACACGACGATGCAATCGATAATTCAACTATGCAAGCAATGAAAAGAAAATTGCAAAGGCTCAGACTGGCTTGGACAAAGAATGAATAGATCTAACTCTTTTTTGTGGATTTTTCTTGGACAATAGGTAAGAAAATAAATCTAATCTAGGAAAACTGGAAATTCTCACCGAGCAACCTAAAAACTGATACCACTTGATAAAGGCGAGGGTGTCCCGATCTTTCGATGAGATGATAACTATCGATTTGGTGGAGACGACTTTGACGATCCGACTACAAACGTGCAACGACGTTGTGCCTTAGCAATCGCTAAACCAACTCCGAGAGGTTATTGACCACGCCGGAGCACGATCAACCTGACCACGAAGGTCTATTCCTGCAAGCAATCGAAGAACAAGCAAGAATATGATAAAAGCAATCTAAATATCGCGAATATGTATGAAGTATTGATAATGGTGGGGATCCGAAAAGTGGTCTTGGTCTGGTCGTTGGACACAAACGAAGCACACGAAGTTGCAATGGCTAACTTTTAACTAAACAAATCCCAAGGAAAAGCTACTAGATGGATCTACTTATATAGGAGCAAGGGGTGGCGGCCAAGGAGGTGGGAGAACGTTCCAAGGCAGGCTAAAACTAAATCTAGGTCGTACAAGGCCAATGGGCCCAAGTGGAGGTGATGTAACACCTTTGGACTTGTAGTTTGACTCGGATTCTGCTGCAGCATCAGATTGTTTCGTCCACAACTCAACACTCCGGATGAATTTGAAGGTGATTCCAATTGGGTTGGAAAGTGCACGAAATCTAGTTTCCAACCAAAAAAGAATCACCCAATTCGGAGTCCGTATGAAAAACTTGTGTGCGTTTTGAGTCAGGTGTGTCTGTGCAGTCCGAATCTGAATCCAGAACGTGAGAGACTTGGACTCTATCTTCTCTTGGGCCAAAAGTGACGTGAGAGAACTTTTTGGACAGCAAATAAACATCTCTTTCTTCCTGATCTTCATATGTGGATTGTACAAATGTCCCATACACCTGCAATTAGACAAAACACAAAAGTGTGTGAAGTATTTTGGTTCTTGATAACATAAATAGATTATTGAATAGTTTGCACTAGAAATCACCTCACAAATATGCATATATGCAATATTTTTTGTCATATCCAAGGTAGTCATGTCCTCATCAGATTTGGTGGCAAATAAACATGCACTTTTCAATTTAATTTCAGAAGCAACACTAGATGTTTTATTATTAGGCTTCATTTGTTGCTCAAATTCTTTTGCCACAATCTGATTTTCACTCTTATTCTTCTCCTGTTTTGCTTTATTAGCTCTATTAATATCATCTTTCAAAATGGAATCAGGAGTCATAGGAAGCAAAGTAATATTTTTATCCTTATGAACAAGAGTATAGTGATTGTTTCTACCATGGTGTATAGAGTTTTTATCAAATTGCCATGGTTTACCAAGTAATAAGGAACATGCTTGCATAGGTACCACATCACAATCAACATAATCATCATATGTAGAGATACTAAAATGCACACGAACAGTACGTGTTACCTTAACCTTGCCGCTGTTGTCGAACCATTGGATGTAGTAAGGATGTGGATGTGGTCTTGTGGTGAGAGAAAGCTTCTCCACCATCTCCATGCTAGCCAAGTTGTTGCAGCTCCCTCCGTCTATTATGACGCGCACAGAACGTTCCTTCACAACTCCCTTGGTATGGAACAAATTGTGCCTCTGATTTTGCTCAGCTTGTGTGACCTGCACATTCAAAACACGTTGAGCAACTAAACATTCATACCTGTCAGCGTCTTCAGGAGCCATGTATTGCGTCTCATGATCAGAATCATCTCCACCATGTTCTTCACGTGTAATAAGAGCCAAAGTCTCCTCATCATAGTCACTAGCGGACTCATATCCACCATCCGCGGTAGCAATCATCACACGCGGAGATTTGCATTCTCTCGCATAATAACCTCCTCCCTTACAACGACGACAAATAATATCACTTGTGTGCCCTGTTGATGCCATGGAAGAAAAAGAACTCTGTGCAGGCCCAGCAGGTGCGCTCTTGGCAGATAATGGTGGTTGTGCCTGTTTTCTTGTATCACGACTGGAGGAGGCACCTGATTGAGGTGCTGGTGCGGTTGAAGTAGAAGATGCACGCGGTGTCCATGATGAAGGTCGGCCTGCAGAGAAGTTAGATCGCGCCAATGCTTGTCGATCTTGCACTTCACGTTCAGCTTTACAAGCAAGATGGAATAAACGAGTGATATTAGTATACTCCTTATAGTCTAGAATGGTCTGAATCTCTCTATTTAATCCACCCAGAAAACGTGCAAGCATAGCTTCATTCTCCTCAACAATACCACATCTAATCATGCCAGTTTGTAATTCCTGATAATATTCTTCTACAGAATTTTTCCCTTGTCTTAAACGCTGCAATTTTTGAAGCAATTCACGTTGATAATATGGTGGAACCCAACGCGTACGCATAGCAGTTTTCAAAGCAGCCCAAGTAGTTGGAATAGGATATAATCTAAAATGTTCAGACCACCATACACATGCAAAACTAGTGAAAGCACAAACAGCAGCAGCAACCCGTCTCTCCTCGGGATATTGTAAACATGTAAAACGTTGTTCAGTTTCTAACTCCCAAGTAAGATATATATCAGGAACATATCTACCTTCAAATGGTGGAATATTCAATTTCAGTTTAGGAATATGCACATCATCTCGTACCTGAGGTGGTGGTGCAGGCCTACCATTACGAATATATACCTGAGGTCGACCTGCTGGTGGTGGTGCTGGTGGGTGCACGTAGTTCTGATTTTGATCAACCTCATCCTCATAATCTCCCACATAATCATCCTCCTCCGCATCAGCAGCAGGAGCCACAGAAGTATCAACAGCAGCACCAACAGTTTGGCCAAACGCAAGAGGAACACGGCTCGCTCGGCGGAGATCTGTTTCGCGACGTGGAGGTAGTCGTTGTTGTTGTTGTTGGAGAGGTGCGTTAGGTGCAGCGGGTGGTGGTGGTGGAAGACGCGCGAGCAATTCATTAAACTTGTTATCGAGCTTTGTTTCGAACGTCTTCTCCATGCCATCTATCTTCTCCATGGCCTCTTCAAATCTGTTTAGCACATTTTGCACCTGTCCACTCATCATTTGCTGAAATTTATCATGCAAATCCTTATTCGTCATGTTCTCCCAATCAGTCTCGTCGGCTTGTGATCCTGGCATTGGTTAGCAGCAATAGAAACACACAAGAATATGATCCTACAGACTACTAACAAGAGGTGGTGGTGGGTGTCACAAATCCGTCAAGCAAATCTCAAATTCTTACCAGTTCTTACCCAGCAGCAGGTGGTGATCGGCAACCGTTGTAGTCAAAAACTCTCAAAGCTTGGATAGAGCGATTACCAGGGAGAGTCAAACGCACGACGTAGATGTATGTAGAGCTGGGAAGGCTTATAATATGGTAGCAAAAAGGGTCAGCAATAATCAATTCAGAGATGCAAAGTTGAATAAACGCTCAACGACGGTACTGTGCTGGTCCTAGGCTAGACTGTGCTAGAGACGCGAGCCTAGAACACCAACAAAATCACGGCGCTGCACGTAAACAAGGAAAAAGCACACTCTGGATTTTTTTTTCCGCTTTTTTTTGCGCTGCTTTTTTTTTGCGAAAAATCACTATAATGGCGAGTGTCTCAAAACTCTTCCTAGGTCAAACTGACAGGATGGGCACGAAATTTTTTCGACCAATTTTTTTTTTCGTTTTTTCGACTGCCCGGACCCAAAAACTGGAAACGGGTCAAAAAAAACTTCCTATAATGGCACCTGTCTCAAAACACTCAGAAACACCTAAAAATAGGATAGCCAGAAATTTTTTCGAAAAATGCGTTTTCGAAAAATTTTGGGCCTAAACGGAGGGTGGTTTCCGGACTCTTTTTTTTCTGAAACCTACTCTGACAAGGAAAACACGAATCGGAATCTAGATGGATTTTGAAAACAAACCTAATATGACAAGAACTCGGATTGGTGGTGGATATATGGTAGTAGATGGCAGCGGTGGTGGTATATGACAGCGGTGGTCTTATATGGATACGGATTCGAAGCTGTGGCGGATAAGCGGTGGTGGTAGATGGCAGGGGCGATGATGAAGGTGCGGCGGCGGCGTGACAACTTATGACCAGAACTCGAAACTCTAAAAGACTAGACTCTAAGACCAGCAACTAGACACGACGATGCAACCGCAAATTCAACAAAGCAAAACCCTAAAAAGATTATGCAAAGGCTCAGATTGGTTCGGATATGATGAACTAACCCTAATTTTTTTGTGGCTTTTTCGTGGACTATAGGTATGAAGAACAGACTCGATCTAAACTACGAAAAACTGTAAAATCTCACCGAGCAACCTGGAAATCTGATACCACTTGATAGAGGCAAAGGTGTCCCGTCTTTCGATGAGATGATGGATATCGCTTTGGTGGCAGTCGACTTTGACGATCCGACTACGAACGTGCGAGGACGTCACGCCTTAGCAATCGCTAAACCAACTCCGAGAGGTTATTGACCACGCCGGAGCATGATCAACCTGACCACGAGGGTCTGTTTCCTGCGAGCAAACGAAGAACAAGCAAGAAACTGAGATTGCAATCTGGATATTGCGAATATAAGATGAAAGCTTTATTGATCAAGGTGGGGTTCTGTGACGCCTTTGTCTGGTCGTTGAACACAAACGAAGTACGTGAAGTTGCAGCCATGGCGAACTTTTAATCTAAACAAAACCCGAAGTCTAAACGATGCCCTAAGGGCTGTATATATGGAGGAAGAGGGGGGGAATTTCGTGGCCCTTGGTGGAGGGGTCCGAAATCAACCCTATCTCTTGTTTCCCCACACATACGTACACTAAAAATAGCCTATACTTATGTATTTCGAAATTACATGGGCCTGGCCCAATAATAAGGTGACGCAACACCTAAAATAGCCTCGGGACGAAATTTATGAAGTGGCATCTTGTATATTTCGTCCAAGGCTTCATGCACCCATTATGGTGGCTTCAAAGTCCCGAAATCATCACTTGTAACTCCGTTCTGGTTCCCCTTGCGCATGCCATCATCTCCATGCTTGTTCTTGCTCCAATGTTCATCCTTCTCCAAGCTAGGCCCTTCATTTGTAAGCAAAACAAATGTATCCAATTTAGGCAGCATCATATTCTCATGAACATTAGAATCATTACCAAGAAACGAAAGTACCTGGTAATTTAGTTGGCGTGCACGAGCTCTAGTAATTGGTCCAGTATGTATAGCAGCAGGGGCTGTGGGTGTAACAATTGTATTGATGTCCTCATCAGCCGCGCCGTGATTTTGTTGGTGTTCTAGGCTCGCGTCTCTAGCACAGTCTAGCCTGGGGCCAGCACAGTACCGTCTTTGAGCGTTTATTCAACTTTGCATCTCTGAATTGATTATTGCTGACCCTTTTTGCTACCATATTATAAGTGATAGAGGCAAAGGTGTCCCGTCTTTCGATGAGATGATGGATATCGCTTTGGTGGAAGTCGACTTTGACGATCCGACTACGAACGTGCGAGGACGTTGCGCCTTAGCAATCGCTAAACCAACTCCGAGAGGTTATTGACCACGCCGGAGCACGATCAACCTGACCACGAGGGTCTGTTTCCTGCGAGCAAACGAAGAACAAGCAAGAAACTAAGATTGCAATCTGGATATTGCGAATTTAAGATGAAAGCTTTATTGATCAAGGTGGGGTTCTGTGACGCCTTTGTCTGGTCGTTGAACACAAACGAAGTACGCGAAGTTGCAGCTATGGCGAACTTTTAATCTAAACAAAACCCAAAGTAAAAGCTACTAGATGGTTCTACTTATATAGGAGCAAGGGGTGGCGGCCAAGGAGGTGGGAGGACGTCCCAAGGCAGCCTAAAACTAAATCTAGGTCGTACAAGGCCAATGGGCCCAAGTGGAGGTGATGTAACACCTTTGGACTTGTAGTTTGACTCGGATTCTGCTGCAGCATCAGATTGTTTCATCCACAACTCAACGCTCCGGACGAATTTGACGGTGATTCCAATTGGGTTGGAAAGTGCACGAAATCTAGTTTCCAACAAAAAAAGAAGCACCCAATTCGGAGTCCGTATGAAAAACTTGTGTGCGTTTTGAGTCAGGTATGTCTGTGCAGTCCGAATCTGAATCCAGAACGTGAGAGACTTGGACTCTATCTTCTCTTGGACCAAAAGTGACGTGAGAGAACTTTTTGAACAGCAAATAAACATCTCTTTCTTCCTTATCTTTATATGTGGATTGTACAAATGTCACATACACCTGCAATTAGACAAAACACAAAAGTGTGTGAAGTATTTTTGTTCTGGATAACATAAATAGATTATTGAATAGTTTGCACTAGAAATCACCTGACAAATATGCATATATGCAATATTTTTGGTCATATCCAAGGTAGTCATGTCCTCATCATCCTCCCCTTCTTGAAAATAAAGCCGTCCTCGGCGTTGCTTAATCTAAAATGTGGCTAACAAAAGAGACAAGGTGTACATGTTGTATATGTATATGTCATCCATTTTTACTTCCCTTGATTTTTGCATATATGACACATGAATAGATGAGTAACTTGCATAGTTCATAAAATCTAAAGCCAAAAAATTAGCACAAGAAGTAGAAGGCATGAAAATATTGCAACTCAGTTTGCACATATAAGTGAAGCTCTTATTCATTTCAAAAGGTTGACAATGTTCATCATTAAACCATCCCAACATTGGTGAATAAACCTTACTTGCATCAAATTTACATGCTACAACATGCTTAAATAAGCAAACATGCAATAAGTCATTCAACACAGAATCATCACCAAGATTAGAGGTCATATCAAAATGATTAAACATTGGTTCTTTTGCATCAATAGTTAATTCAATGGGTGCACTCAAAATTGTTGGTATTTCAGTTGTTTGATCACATGGCAAAGTCAAATTATCAACGTAGTCCTCTAAAATAGGTGGTGTGATCAAAGTAGTGGGTAGCTCATCAGATGGTGCATTCAAATTGACAAGGCATTCATCATTCTCATGTAGAGATGGAAGATCAGTACCTTTGTCATTACCTCTTATGATCAACTCAGATGATGTAGCCACTCTCGGGGGCGATGTGTCACATGGTGGAGGTGATGTAGTCCTGACAACAACGGATGTGGTTGTCATAGTATGCCTAGTAGTTGAAGGAACAATATTTTTGGGTTTTGTTTCTTGTTCTACTAATCATGACAGGATCCACAGTCAATTCATGGGCTTTGTCGATCGCGGGAGACGTGCCACCACCTTTGCAAATACCACAACCGTCACGAGAGGTGCACAAACATCCAAATGCACATGATCAGGTTAATGTATCTATACCACCATTTAATGGCCGTTTTAAACCTGCTTTATATATTGAATGGGAGTTCGACATAAAAAATATATTTGCTTCCCATAATTTCGATGAACATAAAAAGGTTAAGGTTGCGGTTGGTTCTTTCACTGGTTATGCTTTGGTTTGGTGGAGTGAATATTGTCGGTTACACCCTGATTATATACCTACTACTTGGGATGATTTGAAACTTGCCATGCGACATACTTTCGTCCCTGCTTATTATACTCGTGACATGATTAAGAAGTTGCAACACTTAAAGCAAGGTAGTGAAACTGTAACAAAATATTATGATGATTTACAAACTACCTTGTTGCATTCCTCTTTAGAAGAAAGTGAAGATGATTTTATGGATAGATTTTGGGGAGGATTAAACCGTGATATTCAAGAGATACTAATTCATGAAGAGTGTTATCCTATGGACCATTTGTTTCATCTTGCTTGCAAAGCTGAACAGGAAATAAAACGACGTGTTGACCACGAGGAGAACAAGCGCACGGTGCACATTCCAAGAGTTGATATGATTGTTCCTTCAACTACTAGGCATACTATGACAACCACATCCGTTGTTGTCAGGACTACATCACCTCCACCATGTGACACATCGCCCCCGAGAGTGGCTACATCATCTGAGTTGATCATAAGAGGTAATGACAAAGGTACTGATCTTCCATCTCTACATGAGAATGATGAATGCCTTGTCAATTTAAATGCACCATCTGATGAGCTACCCACTACTTTGATCACACCACCTATTTTAGAGGACTACGTTGATAATTTGACTTTGCCATGTGATCAAACAACTGAAATACCAACAATTTTGAGTGCACCCATTGAATTAACTATTGATGCAAAAGAACCAATGTTTAATCATTTTGATATGACCTCTAATCTTGGTGATGATTCTGTGTTGAATGACTTATTGCATGTTTGCTTATTTAAGCATGTTGTAGCATGTAAATTTGATTCAAGTAAGGTTTATTCACCAATGTTGGGATGGTTTAATGATGAACATTGTCAATCTTTTGAAATGAATAAGAGCTTCACTTATATGTGCAAACTGAGTTGCAATATTTTCATGCCTTCTACTTCTTGTGCTAATTTTTTGGCTTTAGATTTTATGAACTATGCAAGTTACTCATCTATTCATGTGTCATATATGCAAAAATCAAGGGAAGTAAAAATGGATGACATATACATATACAACATGTACACCTTGTCTCTTTTGTTAGCCACATTTCAGATTAAGCAACGCCGAGGACGGCTTTATTTTCAAGAAGGGGAGGATGATGAGGACATGACTAACTTGGATATGACCAAAAATATTGCATATATGCATATTTGTCAGGTGATTTCTAGTGCAAACTATTCAATAATCTATTTATGTTATCCAGAACAAAAATACTTCACACACTTTTGTGTTTTGTCTAATTGCAGGTGTATGGGACATTTGTACAATCCACATATGAAGATAAGGAAGAAAGAGATGTTTATTTGCTGTCCAAAAAGTTCTCTCACGTCACTTTTGGCCCAAGAGAAGATAGAGTCCAAGTCTCTCACGTTCTGGATTCAGATTCGGACTGCACAGACACACCTGACTCAAAACGCACACAAGTTTTTCATACGGACTTCGAATTGGGTGATTCTTTTTTTGTTGGAAACTAGATTTCGTGCACTTTCCAACCCAATTGGAATCACCTTCAAATTCGTCCGGAGCGTTGAGTTGTGGACGAAACAATCTGATGCTACAGCAGAATCCGAGTCAAACTACAAGTCCAAAGGTGTTACATCACCTCCACTTGGGCCCATTGGCCTTGTACGACCTAGATTTAGTTTTAGGCTGCCTTGGGACGTCCTCCCACCTCCTTGGCCGCCACCCCTTGCTCCTATATAAGTAGATCCATCTAGTAGCTTTTCCTTGGGATTTGTTTAGTTAAAAGTTAGCCATTGCAACTTCGTGTACTTCGTTTGTGTCCAACGACCAGACCAAGACCGCTTACGGATCCCCACCATTATCAATACCTCATATATATTTGCAATATTCAGATTGCTTTATCATATTCTTGCTCGTTCTTCGATTGCTTGCAGGAATAGACCTTCGTGGTCAGGCTGACCGTGCTTCCGGCATCGTCAGTAACCTCAGGAGATTGGTTTAGCGATTGCTAAGGCGCAACGTCGTGCACGTTTGTAGTCGGATTGTCAAAGTCGTCTCCACCAAATCGATAGTTATCATCTCATCGAAAGATCGGGACCCTCGCCTCTATCATCATGTCCTCATCATCCTCCCCTTCTTGAAAATAAAGCCGTCCTCGGCGTTGCTTAATCTGAAATGTGGCTAACAAAAGAGACAAGGTGTACATGTTGTATATGTATATGTCATCCATTTTTACTTCCCTTAATTTTTGCATATATGACACATGAATAGATGAGTAACTTGCATAGTTCATAAAATCTAAAGCCAAAAAATTAGCACAAGAAGTAGAAGGCATGAAAATATTGCAACTCAGTTTGCACATATAAGTGAAGCTCTTATTCATTTCAAAAGATTGACAATGTTCATCATTAAACCATCCCAACATTGGTGAATAAACCTTACTTGCATCAAATTTACATGCTACAACATGCTTAAATAAGCAAACATGCAATAAGTCATTCAACACAGAATCATCACCAAGATTAGAGGTCATATCAAAATGATTAAACATTGGTTCTTTTGCATCAATAGTTAATTCAATGGGTGCACTCAAAATTGTTGGTATTTCAGTTGTTTGATCACATGGCAAAGTCAAATTATCAACGTAGTCCTCTAAAATAGGTGGTGTGATCAAAGTAGTGGGTAGCTCATCAGATGGTGCATTCAAATTGACAGGGCATTCATCATTCTCATGTAGAGATGGAAGATCAGTACCTTTGTCATTACCTCTTATGATCAACTCAGATGATGTAGCCACTCTCGGGGGCGATGTGTCACATGGTGGTGGTGATGTAGTCCTGACAACAACGGATGTGGTTGTCATAGTATGCCTAGTAGTTGAAGGAACAATCATATCAACTCTTGGAATGTGCACCGTGCGCTTGTTCTCCTCGTGGCCAACACATCGTTTTATTTCCTGTTCAGCTTTGCAAGCAAGATGAAACAAATGGTCCATAGGATAACACTCTTCATGAATTAGTATCTCTTGAATATCACGGTTTAATCCTTCTCAAAATCTATCCATAAAATCATCTTCACTTTCTTCTAAAGAGGAATGCAACAAGGTAGTTTGTAAATCATCATAATATTTTGTTACAGTTTCACTATCTTGTTTTAAGTGTTGCAACTTCTTAATCATGTCACGAGTATAATAAGCAGGGATGAAAGTATGTCGCATGGCAAGTTTCAAATCATCCCAAGTAGTAGGTATATAATCAGAGTGTAACCGACAATATTCACTCCACCAAACCAAAGCATAACCAGTGAAAGAACCAACCGCAACCTTAACCTTTTTATGTTCATCGAAATTATGGGAAGCAAATATATTTTTTATGTCGAACTCCCATTCAATATATAAAGCAGGTTTAAAACGGCCATTAAATGGTGGTATAGATACATTAACCTGATCATGTGCATTTGGATGTTTGTGCACCTCTCGTGACGGTTGTGGTATTTGCAAAGGTGGTGGCACGTCTCCCGCGATCGACAAAGCCCATGAATTGACTCTGGATCCTGTCATGATTAGTAGAACAAGAAACAAAACCCAAAAATAATGTTCCTATAACTACTAGGATGTGGTGGTAAAACGCTCACAGTAAAGCAAATATCAATGTCTTACAAGTTCTTACCATGCAGCAGGCGGTGATCGGCAACCTGCGGTGTCAAGTAACTCCGAATATTGAGTAAAGCGATTGCCAGGGGAGCGTACGTATACATGGTGTAGAAATATGTGGAGCTGGGTTGGCTATATATGGTAGCAAAAGATTAGCAATAATCAATTCAAAGATGCAATGTTGAATAAACGCTCAACGACGGTACTGTGCTGGTCCTAGGCTAGAACGGACTAGAGACGCGAGCCTAGAACACTAATGAGGTCACGGCGTAGCACAACTAGCATCAATGAAGGATACTAAGTAGCTCTTGACAGCAAGATATAAGTGAAGATCACAACGGCAGTGAAGATAATGATGAAAAACAACTGCCAAGCAGGATATACAACAACTCTCTCTCCAACTTTCCTCTTGAAAAGTTTGAGACAATTTTCTGATAAATTCTTTCAAAGAATGCTACTAACTCAAGCTTTCCAATGCAAAAAGAATCACTCAATTCCGAGTTGATATGAGGAGTCAAGGAATTCTAAAACTGGCCTAAAAAATTGGAACAAGCTGTGTTCACGAACTTCGGAGGGCAAAAAGACCTATTTAGAAGCCGATTTTGAGGTGTCAAATATTGAACTAGCTTCTGCAACTATTTAGATGCGCCACGTCGCTATCTTCAATTTGAGTATTCACGGAGCCAAAACGGACTTCGTATGAGGAAGATACACCTGTTTTACTGAACAGTGCGCAAAACAGATTCCAATCCGAATTCAGGTACGAGATTGATTCTAGATAGATCCAATTTTTTTTTCTTCTCTCTTTTTTTTCTCACGCTTTTTTTTCTTTTTCTTCTCCCTCTTTTTCTTTTTTTTCTTTCCTTTTTTCTCTCTTTTTTTTTCTTTATATTCCTTTTTCTCCCTCTTTCCAAGACAAACTAGATAAGATGCAGATTCGATCAGGCGAAGATGTGAGTGACCTCAACTATGATTATGACAATAAACAGTGCGTAGCACGTGGTGGAAATTGGTGGATGGGATGGTGGACAGCAGATGGGATAATGATGCAGCGGCTGCGTGACTAATGTGAACAGAACTCGAAACTCTAAAGGAACTAGACACTAAGACTAGCAACTCAACACGGCGATGCAACCGATAATTCAATAATGCAAACAATGAAAAGAAAAATTGCAAAGGCTCAGACTGGCTTGGAGAAAGGATGAATAGATCTAACTTTTTTTTGTGGCTTTTTCTTGGACAATAGGTAAGAAAATAAATCTAATCTAGGAAAACTGGAAATTCTCACCGAGCAACCTGAAAACTGATACCACTTGATAGAGGCAAAGGTGTCCCGTCTTTCGATGAGATGATGGATATCGCTTTGGTGGAAGTCGACTTTGACGATCCGGCTACGAACGTGCGAGGACGTCGCGCCTTAGCAATCGCTAAACCAACTCCGAGAGGTTATTGACCACGCCGGAGCACGATCAACCTGACCACGAGGGTCTGTTTCCTGCGAGCAAACGAAGAACAAGCAAGAAACTAAGATTGCAATCTGGATATTGCGAATTTAAGATGAAAGTTTTATTGATCAAGGTGGGGTTCTGTGACGCCTTTGTCTGGTCGTTGAACACAAACGAAGTACGCGAAGTTGCAGCTATGGCGAACTTTTAATCTGAACAAAACCCCCAAAATCTAAACGGTGCCCTAAGGGCTGTATATATGGAGGAAGAGAGGGGAATTTCGTGGCCCTTGGTGGAGGGGTCCAAAATCAACCCTATCTCTTGTTTCCCCACACATACGGACTCTAAAAATAGCCTATACTTAAGTATTTCGAAATTACATGGGCCTGACCCATTAATAAGGTGACGCAGCTCCTAAAATAGCCTATTTCGAAATTACATAAGTATAGGCTATTTTTAGAGTCCGTATGTGTGGGGAAACAAGAGATAGGGTTGATTTCGGACCCCTCCACCAAGGGCCACGAAATTCCCCCCCTCTTCCTCCATATATACAGCCCTTAGGGCATCGTTTAGACTTTGGGGGTTTTGTTTAGATTAAAAGTTCGCCATAGCTGCAACTTCGCGTACTTCGTTTGTGTTCAACGACCAGACAAAGGCGTCACAGAACCCCACCTTGATCAATAAAGCTTTCATCTTAAATTCGCAATATCCAGATTGCAATCTTAGTTTCTTGCTTGTTCTTCGTTTGCTCGCAGGAAACAGACCCTCGTGGTCAGGTTGATCGTGCTCCGGCGTGGTCAATAACCTCTCGGAGTTGGTTTAGCGATTGCTAAGGCGCGACGTCCTCGCACGTTCGTAGCCGGATCGTCAAAGTCGACTTCCACCAAAGCGATATCCATCATCTCATCGAAAGACGGGACACCTTTGCCTCTATCAGAAAATTTTGGGCCTAAACGAAGGGTGGTTTCCGGACTCTTTTTTTTTCCGAAACCTACTCCGGCAAGGAAACACGAATCGGAAACTAGATGGATCTCGAAAACAAACCTAATATGACAAGAACTCGGATTGGTGGTGGATATATGGTGGTAGATGGCAGCGGTGGTGGTATATGACAGCGGTGGTGGTATATGGATACGGATTCGAAGCGGTGGCGGATAAGTGGTGGTGGTAGATGGCAGGGGCGATGATGATGGTGCGGCGGCGGCGTGACAACTTATGACCAGAACTCGAAACTCTAAAAGACTAGACCCTAAGACCAGCAACTAGACACGATGATGCAACCGCAAATTCAACAAAGCAAAACCCTAAAAAGATTATGCAAAGGCTCAGATTGGTTCGGATATGATGAACTAACCCTAATTTTTTTTGGCTTTTTCGTGGACTGTAGGTATGAAAAACAGACTCGATCTAAACTACAAAAAACTGTAAAATCTCACCGAGCAACCTGGAAATCTGATACCACTTGATAGAGGCGGGGTGTCCCGTCTTTCGATGAGATGATGGATATCGCTTTGGTGGAAGTCGACTTTGACGATCCGACTACGAATGTGCGAGGACGTCGCGCCTTAGCAATCGCTAAACCAACTCTGAGAGGTTATCGACCACGCCGGAGCACGATCAACCTGACCACGAGGGTCTGTTTCCTGCGAGCAAACGAAGAAAAAGCAAGAAACTAAAATTGCAATCTGGATATTGCGAATATAAGATGAAAGCTTTATTGATCAAGGTGGGGTTCTGTGACGCCTTTGTCTGGTCGTTGAACACAAACGAAGTACGCGAAGTTGCAGCTATGGCGAACTTTTAATCTAAACAAAACCCAAAGTTTAAACGATGCCCTAAGGGCTGTATATATGGAGGAAGAGGGGGGAATTTCGTGGCCCTTGGTGGAGGGGTACGAAATCAACCCTATCTCTTGTTTCCCCACACATACGGACTCTAAAAATAGCCTATACTTATGTATTTTGAAATTACATGGGCCTGGCCCAATAATAAGGTGACAAAGCACCTATAATAACCTCGGGACGAAATTTATGAAGTGGCATCTTGTATATTTCGTCCAAGGCTTCATGCGCCCATTATGGTGGCTTCAAAGTCCTGAAATCATCACTTGTAACTCCGTTCTTGTTCCCCTTGCGCATGCCATCATCTCCATGCTTGTTCTTGCTCCAATGTTCATCCTTCTCCAAGCTGGGCCCTTCATTTGTAAGCAAAACAAATGTATCCAATTTAGGCAGCATCATATTCTCATGAACATTAGAATCATTACCAAGAAACGAAAGTACCTGGTAATTTAGTTGGCGTGCGCGAGCTCTAGTAATTGGTCCAGTATGTATAGCAGCAGGGGCTGTGGGTGTAACAATGGTATTGATGTCCTCATCACTCTACAATCAACGCACATACGCGACGTACCATCCTTTTTCTGCACTAAAATGATAGGAACAACACAAGGACTAAGGGATTCGCGTATATAACCTTTGTCGAGCAGTTCTTGTACTTGACGCATAATCTCCTTCGTCTCCTCTGGATTGGTACGGTATGGTGCACGGTTGGGTAATGATGCATCGGAAATTAAGTCAATTTGATGCTCAATCCCTCTAATAGGTGGTAATCCCGGTGGCACGTCTTGTGGAAAGACGTCGGAATCACCTGCAAAATGTTAGTGATAGCAGGAGGCAAAGAGGAAGGTGCGTCCTCGAATGAAAATAATGCCCCTTTGCAAACAAAAGCATAACAAACAGATTTGCTAAAATCTAGATCATCAATATCAGATTTGGTGGCAAGTAAACATGCCCTTTTCAAATTAATTTCAGAAATAACACTAGATGATTTATTATTAGGCTTCATTTGTTGCTCCAATTCTTTTGCCACAATCTGATTTTCACTCTTATGTTTCTCTTGTTTTGCTTTATTAGCTCTATTAATATCATCTTTCAAAATGGAATCATGAGTCATAGGAAGCTAAGTAATATTTTTGTCCTTATGAACAAGAGTATATTGATTATTTCTACCATGGTGTACAGAATTTTTATCAAATTGCCATGGTATACCAAGTAATAAGGAACATGCTTGCATAGGTACCACATCACAATCAACATAATCAGCATATGTGGAGATACTAAAATGCACACGAACTGATAGAGGCAAAGGTGTCCCGGTGTTTCGATGAGATAGATATCGTTTTCTGTGGGAGTCGACTTTGACGATCCGACTACGAACGTGCGAAGACGTCGCGCCTTAGAAATCGCTGAACCAACTTCTGAGGGTTATCGACCACGCCGGAGCACGATCAACCTGACCACGAGGGTCTATTTCCTATGAGCAAACAAAGAACAAGCAAGAAACTGAGATTGCAATCTGGAGATTGCGAATAAAAGAGGAAAGCTTTATTAATGAAGGTGGGGTTCTGTGACGTCTTGGTCTGGTCGTTGGACACTAACGATGGACGCGAAGTTGCAACTATGGCGAACTTTTAGTCTAAACAAAACCCGAAGTCTAAACGATGCCCTAAGGGTTGTATATATGGAGGAGAGTGGGGGAATTTCGTGGCCCTTGGTGGAGGGGTCCGAAACCAACCCTAACTCTTGTTTCCCCACACATACGGACTCTAAAAACAGCCTATACTTAAGTACTTCCAAAATACATGGGCCTGGCCCAATAATAAGGTGACGCAGCACCTAGAATAGCCTCTGGACGAAATTTATGAAGTGGCATCTTGTATATTTCGTCCCATGCTTCATGCACTCATTATGGTGGCTTCAGAGTCCTGGAATCATCACTTGTAACTCTGTTCTTGTTCCCCTTGCGCATGCCATCATCTCCATGCTTGAACTTGCTCCAAGGTTCATCTTTCTTGTCCAAGCTAGGCCCTTCATTTGTAATCAAAACATTCATACCTGTCAGCATCTTCAGCAGCCATGTATTACGTCTCATGATCAGAATCCTCTCCACCGTGTTCTTCACGTGTAATAAGAGCCAAAGTCTCCTCATCATAGTCACTAGCGGACTCATACCCACCATCCTCAGTAACAATCATCACATGCTGAGATTTGCATTCTCTCGCAAAATGGCCTCTTCCCTTACAACGACGACAAATAATATCACCTGTGTGCCCTGTTGATGCCATGGAAGAAGGAGAACTCCGTGCAGGCCCAGCAGGTGTGCTCTTCGCAGATAGTGGTGGTTGTGCTTGCTTTCTTGTATCACGGCTGGAGGAGGCACCTGATGGAGGTGCTGGTGCAGTGGAAATAGAGGATGCACGTGGTGTCCATGATGAAGATCGACCTGCTGAAAAGTTAGTTCGCGCCAATGCCTGTCGATCCTACACTTCACGTTCAGCTTTACAAGCAAGATGGAATAAACGAGTGATATTAGTATACTCCTTATACTCTAGAATGGTCTAAATCTCTCTATTTAATCCACCCATAAAACGTGCAAGCATAGCTTCATTCTCCTCAATAATACCACATCTAATCATGCCAATTTGTAATTCCTGATAATATTCTTCTACAGAATTTTTTCCTTGTCTTAAATGCTGCAATTTTTGAAGTAATTCACGTTGATAATATGGTGGAACCCAACGAGTACGCATAGCAGTTTTCAAAGCAGCCCAAGTAGCTGGAATAGGATATAATCTACAATGTTCAGATTACCAAACACATGCAAAGCTAGTGAAAGCACAAACAGCAGCAGGAACATGTCTCTCCTCAGGATATTGTAAACATGTAAATCGTTGTTCAGTTTCTAATTCCCAAGTAAGACATATATCAGGAACATATCTACCCTCAAATGGTAGAATGTTCAATTTCAGTTTAGGGAGATGGTCATGATCACGTACCTGAGGTGGTTGTGCAGCCCTACCATTGCGATGATATGCATGAGGACGACCTGGTGGCGGTGGTGCTGGTGGTTGCACGTAGTTCTGATTTTGATCAACCTCATCCTCGGAATGGTCCTCCACCTTTGCAGTAGCAGCAGGAGCAGGAGCTACAAAAGCATCAACAGCGGCACCAGAATTTTGACCAGGCTCAAGGGGAATGCGCAGTGCCCGCCCCACTTGATTTGGAAGGCGATGTTCTTGTTGTTGTTATTGTTGTTGTTGTTGTTGTTGTTGTTGTTGTTGTTGTTGTTGTTGTTGTTGTTGTTGTTGTAGAGGTGCGTTAGGTGCAGCCGGTGGTGGTGGTGGAAGACGCGCGAGCAATTCATTAAACTTGTTATCGAGCTCTGTTTCGAACGTCTTCTCCATGCCATCTATCTTCTCCATGGCCTCTTCAAATCTGTTTAGCACATCTCGCACCTGTCCACTCATCATTTGCTGAAATTTATCATGTAGCTCTTTGTTCGTCATGTTCTCCCAATCTGTCTCATCGGCTTGTGATCCTGCCATGGTTAGCAGTAATAGAAACACACAAGAATATGATCCTACAGACTACTAGGAAGTGGTGGTGGTGGTGGTGTATCACAAATCCGGCAAGCGAATCTCAAATTCTTACCAGTTCTTACCCAGCAGCAGGTGGTGATCGGCAACTGTCGTAGTCAAAACTCTCAAAGCTTGGATAGAGCGATTACCAGGGAGAGTCAAAACGCACAACGTAGATGTATGTGGAGCTAGGAAGGCTTATAATATGGTAGCAAAAGGGTCGGCAATAATCAATTCAGAGATGCAAAGTTGAATAAACGCTCAACGACGGTACTGTGTTGTTCCTAGGCTAGACCATGCAAGAGACGCGAGCCTAGAACACTAACAAAATCACGGTGCTGCACGTAAACAATGGAGGAGCACGCTCTGAATTTTTTTTCACTTTTTTTTGCTCCGCAACAATTTTTTTCGAAAAAGTCTACAAATGGTCTAAAAACTGTCTAGCCAGAATTTTCCAGACTTGGTTTTTTTTTTGAGTTTGGAACTATTTTTCTTCTGCGGGTAGCACGTAATCTCGGGAGTCCTACTCTATGACGACTCGGAGTATGGCGTGATCTCGAACTCGAAAACAAAGCAACAAATACTGGACTCGGACTAGGACTGGTGGCGGAGATGAATCTGGTGGAACTCGGACTGTGGTGGTATATCTGGACTCGGATTGGTGGTGGTATATGGCGATGGTATATCTGGACTCGGATTGGTGGTGGTATATGGCGATGGTATATGTGGACTCGGATTGGTGGTTGTATATGGCAGCGGCGATGTATATGGTGGGGTGGTGGTATATGGTAATGATGATGACGATGGTGCGGCGGCGGCGTGACAACCTGTGAACAGAACTCGAAACTCTAAGGGACTAGACGCTAAGACCAGCAACTCAACACAACGATGCAACCACAAATTCAACAAAGCAAAACTCTAAAAAGACTATGCAAAGGCTCAGATTGGTTCGGCTATGATGACCTAACCCTAAAATTTTTTTGGCTTTTTCGTGGACTATAGGTATGAAGAACAGACTCGACATAAACTACGAAAAACAGTAAAATCTCACCGAGAACCTGGAAATCTGATACCACTTGATAGAGGCGAAGCTGTCCCCATGTTTCGATGAGATGGTGGCTATCGTTTTCTGTGGGAGTTGACCTTGACGATCCGACTACGAACGTGCGAGACGTTGCGCCTTAGCAATCGCTAAACCAACTTCCGAGGGTTATTGACCATGCCGGAGCACGATCAACCTGACCACGAGGGTCTGTTTCCTGTGAGCAAACGAAGAAGAAGCAAGAAACTAAGATTGCAATCTGGATATTGCGAATATAAGATGAAAGATTTATTGATCAAGGTGGGGTTCTATGACGCCTTTGTCTGGTCGTTGAACACAAACAAAGTACGCGAAGTTGCAGCTATGGCGAACTTTAATCTAAACAAAACCCAAACTCTAAACGACACCCTAAGGGTTGTATATATGGAGGAAGAGGGGGGATTTCGTGGCCCTTGGAGGAGGGGTCCTAAACCAACCCTAACTCTTGTTTCCCCACACATACGGACTCTAGAACCAGCCTATACTTAAGTATTTCGAAAATACATGGGCCTGGCCCAATAATAAGGTGAAGCAACACCTAAAATAGGCTCTGGACGAAATTTATGAAGTGGCATCTCGTATATTTCATCCAAGGCTTCATGCACTCCTTATGGTGGGTTCAAAGTCCTGAAATCATCACTTGTAACTCCGTTCTTGATCCCCTTGCACATGCCATCATCTCCATGCTTGAACTTGCTCCAAGGTTCATCTTTCTTGTCCAAGCTAGGCCCTTCATTTGTAAGCAAAACAAATGTATCCAATTTAGGCACCATCATATTCTCATGAACATTAGAATCATTACCAAGAAACGTAAGTACCTGATAATTCAATTGGCGTGTGCGAGCTCTAGTAATTGGTTAAGTATGTATAGCAGAAGGGGCTATGGGTGTAACAATGGTATTGATGTCCTCATCAGGGAACCCTTGACAGTTTGCCTTGAATAAAACTCCTCTAGTAAGGCCCAACCTTGGTTTTACCATTTGCCACCTAAGCCTTTTTCCCTTGGGTTCCGCGGGCTCAAGGGTCATCTTTATTTTAAACGCCCGGGCCAGTGCTCCTCTGAGTGTTGGTCCAAACTAGAGCCCCTTGCAGTGCCACCTCAGGGAAACTTGAGGGTTGGTTTTAGTTGTACGGATTGCTTATCCAGTGTGCCCTGAGAACGAGATATGTGCAGCTCCTATCGGGATTTTTTGGCACATTTGGGTGGCTTTGCTGGTCTTGTTTTACCATTATCGAGATGTCTTGTAACCGGGATTCCGAGTCTGATCGGGTCGTCCTGGGAGAAGGAATATCCTTCGTTGACCGTGAGAGCTTGTGATGGGCTAAGTTGGGACACCCCTGCAGGGATTTGGACTTTCGAAAGCCGTGCCCGCGGTTATGGGCAGATGGGAATTTGTTAATACCCGGTTGTAGAAAACTTGACACTTAACTTAAATAAAATAAATCAACAGCGTGTGTAGCCGTGATAGTCTCTTTTCGGCGGAGTCCGGGAAGAGAATGCGTTCTCGTGTTATGCTTGAACGTAAGTAGTTTTAGGATCACTTCTTGATCTTTATAGATTCTCGACCGTGCTTTGCCTTCTCTTCTCGCTCTCATTTGCGTATGTTAGCCACCATATATGCTAGTGCTTGCTGCCGCTCCACCTCACAACCATTTCCTACCCATGAGCTTAAATAGTCTTGATCGCGAGGGTGTGAGATTGCTGAGTCCCCGTGACTCACAGATTACTTCCAAAACCAGATGCAGGTGCCGATGATACCATTCCAGGGGATGTGGCTGAACTTGATGAGGACATGACTACCTTGGATATGACCAAAAATATTGCATATATGCATATTTGTCAGGTGATTTTTAGTGCAAACTATTCAATAATCTATTTATGTTATCCAGAACAAAAATACTTCACACACTTTTGTGTTTTGTCTAATTGCAGGTGTATGGGACATTTGTACAATCCACATATGAAGATAAGGAAGAAAGAGATGTTTATTTGCTGTCCAAAAAGTTCTCTCACGTCACTTTTGGCCCAAGAGAAGATAGAGTCCAAGTCTCTCACGTTCTGGATTCAGATTCGGACTGCACAGACACACCTGACTGAAAACGCACACAAGTTTTTCATACGGACTCCGAATTGGGTGATTCTTTTTTTGTTGGAAACTAGATTTCGTGCACTTTCCAACCCAATTGGAATCACCTTCAAATTCGCCCGGAGCGTTGAGTTGTGGACGAAACAATCTGATGCTGCAGCAGAATCCGAGTCAAACTACAAGTCTAAAGGTGTTACATCACCTCCACTTGGGCCCATTGGCCTTGTACGACCTAGATTTAGTTTTAGGCTGCCTTGGGACGTCCTCCCACCTCCTTGGCCTCCACCCCTTGCTCCTATATAAGTAGATCCATCTAGTAGCTTTTCCTTGGGATTTGTTTAGTTAAAAGTTAGCCAACGCAACTTCATGTACTTCGTTTGTGTCCAACGACCAGACCAAGACCGCTTACGGATCCCCACCATTATCAATACCTCATATATATTTGCAATATTCAGATTGCTTTATCATATTCTTGCTCGTTTTTCGATTGCTTGCAGGAATAGACCTTCGTGGTCATGCTGACCGTGCTTCCGGCATCGTCAGTAACCTCAGGAGATTGGTTTAGCGATTGCTAAGGCGCAACGTCGTGCACGTTTGTAGTCGGATCGTCAAAGTCGTCTCCACCAAATCGATAGTTATCATCTCATCGAAAGATCGGGACACCCTCGCCTCTATCAAGTGGTATCAGTTTTCAGGTTGCTCGGTGAGAATTTCCAGTTTTCCTAGATTAGATTTACTTTCTTACCTATTGTCCAAGGAAAAGCCACAAAAAAGAGTTAGATCTATTCATCCTTGGTCCAAGCTAGTCTGAGCCTTTGCAATTTTCTTTTCATTGATTGCATAGTTGAATTATAGATTGCATCGTCGTGTCGAGTTGCTGGTCTTAGTGTCTAGTTCGTTTGGAGTTTCGAGTTCTGTTCACATTAGTCACGCCACCGCTGCATCATTATCTGTTCCGCTGTCCACCACACATCCATCAATTTCCACCACATGCTACCCACCATTCATTGTCATAATAATAGTTGAGATCGTTCACATCTTCACTTGATCCAATCTGCATCTTATCTAGTTCGTTTTGGAAAGAGGGAGAAAAAAAGAGAGAAAAAAAAGAGAGAAAAAAAGGAAAAAAAAGTCAGAGAAAAAAAAAGAGAGAAAGGAAAAAAAGTGTGAAAAAAAAAGAGAGAAGAAAAAAAATTGGATCTATCTAGAATCAATCTCGTACCTGAATTCGGATTGGAATCTGTTTTGCGCACTGTTCAGTAAAACAGGTGTATCCTCCTCATACGAAGTCCGTTTTGGCTCCATGAGTACTCAAATTGAAGCTAGCGACGAGCCGCATCCAAATAGTTGCAGAAGCTTGTTCAATATTTGACACCTCAAAATCGGCTTCTAAATAGGTCTTTTTGCCCTCCGAAGTTCATGAACACAGCTTGTTCCAATTTTTCAGGCCAGTTTTAGAATTCTTTGACTCCTCATATCAACTCGGAATTGAGTGATTCTTTTTGCATTGGAAAGCTTGAGTTAATAGCATTCTTTGAAAGAATTTATCAGAAAATTGTCTTAAACTTTTCAAGAGGAAAGTTGGAGAGAGAGTTGTTGTATATCCTGCTTGGCAGTTGTTTTTCATCGTTATCTTCACTGCCGTTGTGATCTTCACTTATATCTTGCTGTCAAGAGCTACTTAGTATCCTTCATTGATGCTAGTTGTGCTACGCCGTGACCTCATTAGTGTTCTAGGCTCGCGTCTCTAGTACGGTCTAGCCTAGGACCAGCACAGTACCGTCGTTGAGCGTTTATTCAACATTGCATCTTTGAATTGATTATTGCTAATCTTTTGCTACCATATATAGCCAACCCAGCTCCACATATTTCTACACCGTGTATACGTACGCTCCCCTGGCAATCGCTTTACTCAATATTCGGAGTTACTTGACACCGCTGGTTGCCGATCACCGCCTGCTGCATGGTAAGAACTTGTAAGACATTGATATTTGCTTTACTGTGAGCGTTTTACCACCACATCCTAGTAGTTATAGGAACATTATTTTTGGGTTTTGTTTCTTGTTCTACTAATCATGACAGGATCCAGAGTCAATTCATGGGCTTTGTCGATCGCGGGAGACATGCCACCATCTTTGCAAATACCACAACCGTCACGAGAGGTGCACAAACATCCAAATGCACATGATCAGGTTAATGTATCTATACCACCATTTAATGGCCGTTTTAAACCTGCTTTATATATTGAATGGGAGTTCGACATAAAAAATATATTTACTTCCCATAATTTCAATGAACATAAAAAGGTTAAGGTTGCGGTTGGTTCTTTCACTGGTTATGCTTTTGTTTGGTGGAGTGAATATTGTCGGTTACACCCTGATTATATACCTACTACTTGGGATGATTTAAAACTTGCCATGCGACATACTTTCGTCCCTGCTTATTATACTCGTGACATGATTAAGAAGTTGCAACATTTAAAACAAGGTAGTGAGACTGTAACAAAATATTATGATGATTTACAAACTACCTTGTTGCATTCCTCTTTAGAAGAAAGTGAAGATGATTTTATGGATAGATTTTGGAGGATTAAACCGTGATATTCAAGAGATACTAATTCATGAAGAGTGTTATCCTATGGACCATTTGTTTCATCTTGCTTGCAAAGCTGAACAGGAAATAAAACGACGTGTTGGCCACGAGGAGAACAAGCGCACGGTGCACATTCCAAGAGTTGATATGATTGTTCCTTCAACTACTAGGCATACTATGACAACCACATCCGTTGTTGTCAGGACTACATCACGTCCACCATGTGACACATCGCCTCCGAGAGTGGCTACATCATCTGAGTTGATCATAAGAGGTAATGACAAAGGTACTGATCTTCCATCTCTACATGAGAATAATGAATGCCTTGTCAATTTGAATGCATCATCTGATGAGCTACCCACTACTTTGATCACACCACCTATTTTAGAGGACTACGTTGATAATTTGACTTTGCCATGTGATCAAACAACTGAAATACCAACAATTTTGAGTGCACCCATTGAATTAACTATTGATGCAAAAGAACCAATGTTTAATCATTTTGATATGACCTCTAATCTTGGTGATGATTCTGTGTTGAATGACTTATTGCATGTTTGCGTGTTTAAGCATGTTGTAGCATGTAAATTTGATGCAAGTAAGGTTTATTCACCAATGTTGGGATGGTTTAATGATGAACATTGTCAATCTTTTGAAATGAATAAGAGCTTCACTTATATGTGCAAACTGAGTTGCAATATTTTCATGGCTTCTACTTCTTGTGCTAATTTTTTGGCTTTAGATTTTATGAACTATGCAAGTTACTCATCTATTCATGTGTCATATATGCAAAAATCAAGGGAAGTAAAAATGGATGACATATACATATACAACATGTACACCTTGTCTCTTTTGTTAGCCACATTTCAGATTAAGCAACGCCGAGGACGGCTTTATTTTCAAGAAGGGGAGGATGATGAGGACATGACTACCTTGGATATGACCAAAAATATTGCATATATGCATATTTGTCAGGTGATTTTTAGTGCAAACTATTCAATAATCTATTTATGTTATCCAGAACAAAAATACTTCACACACTTTTGTGTTTTGTCTAATTGCAGGTGTATGGGACATTTGTACAATCCACATATGAAGATAAGGAAGAAAGAGATGTTTATTTGCTGTCCAAAAAGTTCTCTCACGTCACTTTTGGCCCAAGAGAAGATAGAGTCCAAGTCTCTCACGTTCTGGATTCAGATTCGGACTGCACAGACACACCTGACTCAAAACGCACACAAGTTTTTCATACGGACTCCGAATTGGGTGATTCTTTTTTTGTTGGAAACTAGATTTCGTGCACTTTCCAACCCAATTGGAATCACCTTCAAATTCTCCCGGAGCGTTGAGTTGTGGACGAAACAATCTGGTGCTGCAGCAGAATCCGAGTCAAACTACAAGTCCAAAGGTGTTACATCACCTCCACTTGGGCCCATTGGCCTTGTACGACCTAGATTTAGTTTTAGGCTGCCTTGGGACGTCCTCCCACCTCCTTGGCCTCCACCCCTTGCTCCTATATAAGTAGATCCATCTAGTAGCTTTTCCTTGGGATTTGTTTAGTTAAAAGTTAGCCAACGCAACTTCGTGTACTTCGTTTGTGTCCAACGACCAGACCAAGACCGCTTACGGATCCCCACCATTATCAATACCTCATATATATTTGCAATATTCAGATTGCTTTATCATATTCTTGCTCGTTCTTCGATTGCTTGCAGGAATAGACCTTCGTGGTCAGGCTGACCGTGCTTCCGGCATCGTCAGTAACCTCAGGAGATTGGTTTAGCGATTGCTAAGGCGTAACGTCGTGCACATTTGTAGTCGGATCGTCAAAGTCGTCTCCACCAAATCGATAGTTATCATCTCATCGAAAGATCGGGACACCCTCGCCTCTATCAGAACTCAAGTGGGAGTTTGACGAGGAGTTAGGACGTTACTACGTTTCCTTTCCAGACGATCAGTAGTGGAGCCCAGTTGGGGCGATCGGGGATCTTATGCATTTGGGGTTGTCTTTATTTTGGTTCCGTAGTCGGACCTTGATTGTATCTGGATGATGTAATGCTATATTTATGTATTGTGTCAAGTGGCGATTGTAAGCCAACTCTGTACCTCTTTCTTATTCAGTACATGGGATGTGATGAGGACATCAATACAATTGTTACACCCACAGCCCCTGCTGCTATACATACCGGACCAATTACTAGAGCTCGTGCACGCCAACTAAATTACCAGGTACTTTCGTTTCTTGGTAATGATTCTAATGTTCATGAGAATATGATGCTGCCTAAATTGGATACATTTGTTTTGCTTATAAATGAAGGGCCTAGCTTGGAGAAGGATGAACATTGGAGCAAGAACAAGCATGGAGATGATGGCATGCGCAAGGGAAACAAGAATGGAGTTACAAGTGATGATTTCAGGACTTTGAAGCCACCATAATGGGTGCATGAAGCCTTGGACGAAATATACAAGAAGCCACTTCATAAATTTCGTCCCGAGGCTATTTTAGGTGCTGCGTCACCTTATTATTGGGCCAGGCCCATGTAATTTCGAAATACATAAGTATAGGCTATTTTTAGAGTCCATATGTGTGGGGAAACAAGAGATAGGGTTGATTTCGGACCCCTCCACCAAGGGCCACGAAATTCCCCCTCTTCCTCCATATATACAGCCCTTAGGGCATCGTTTAGATTTTGGGTTTTGTTTAGATTCAAAGTTTGCCATAGCTGCAACTTCGCGTACTTCATTTGTGTTCAACGACCAGACAAAGGCGTCACAGAACCCCACCTTGATCAATAAAGCTTTCATCTTATATTCGCAATATCCAGATTGCAATCTTAGTTTCTTGCTTGTTCTTCGTTTGCTCGCAGGAAACAGACCCTCGTGGTCAGGTTGATCGTGCTCCGGCGTGGTCAATAACCTCTCGGAGTTGGTTTAGCGATTGCTAAGGCGCGACGTCCTCGCACGTTCGTAGTCGGATCGTCAAAGTCGACTTCCACCAAAGCGATATCCATCATCTCATCGAAAGACGGGACACCTTTGCCTCTATCAAGTGGTATCAGATTTCCAGGTTGCTCGGTGAGATTTTACAGTTTTTCGTAGTTTAGATCGAGTCTGTTCTTCATACCTACAGTCCACGAAAAAGCCACAAAAAAAAATTAGGGTTAGTTCATCATATCCG
The DNA here is from genome assembly GCF_018294505.1 of Triticum aestivum. Classification (NCBI taxonomy): domain Eukaryota; kingdom Viridiplantae; phylum Streptophyta; class Magnoliopsida; order Poales; family Poaceae; genus Triticum; species Triticum aestivum. Next base: position 1,142 of record NW_025228214.1, on the reverse strand, counting down.
AACCAATCTGAGCCTTTGCATAATCTTTTTAGGGTTTTGCTTTGTTGAATTTGCGGTTGCATCGTCGTGTCTAGTTGCTGGTCTTAGAGTCTAGTCTTTTAGAGTTTCGAGTTCTGGTCATAAGTTCTCACGCCGCCGCCGCACCATCATCATCACCCCTGCCATCTACCACCACCGCTTATCCGCCACCGCTTCAAATCCGTATCCATATACCACCACAGCTGTCATATACCACCACCGCTGCCATCTACCACCATATATCCACCACCAATCCGAGTTCTTGTCATATTAGGTTTGTTTTCGAGATCCATCTAGATTCCGATTCGTGTTTCCTTGCCGGAGTAGGTTTCGGAAAAAAAAATTCATCTAGATTCCGAGTCGGGTAGCCACGCTCCGTTTAGGCCCAAAATTTTTCGAAAACGCATTTTTCGAAAAAATTTCTGGCTATCCTATTTTTAGGTGTTTCTGAGTGTTTTGAGACAGGTGCCATTATAGGAAGTTTTTTTGACCCGTTTCCAGTTTTTGGGTCCGGGCAGTCAAAAAATAAATTGGTCAAAAAAAATTTTCGTGCCCATCCTGTCAGTTTGAGTTAAGAAGAGTTTTGAGACACTCGCCATTATAGTGATTTTTCGCAAAAAAAAAGAAGAAAAAAGCAGCGCAAAAAAAAGAGCGCAAAAAAAAAGGGCGAAAAAAAAAATTATAGAGTGTGCTTTTCCCTTGTTTACGTGCCGCGCCGTGATTTTGTTAGTGTTCTAGGCTCGCGTCTCTAGCACAGTCTAGCCTAGGACCAGCACAGTACCGTCGTTGAGCGTTTATTCAACTTTGCATCTCTGAATTGATTATTGCTGACCCTTTTTGCTACCATATTATAAGCCTTCCCAGCTCCACATACATCTACGTCGTGCGTTTGACTCTCCCTGGTAATCGCTCTATCCAAGCTTTGAGAGTTTTTGACTACAACGGTTGCCGATCACCGCCTGCTGCTGGGTAAGAACTGGTAAGAATTTGAGATTTGCTTGACGGATTTGTGACACCCACCACCACCACTTGTTCGTAGTCTGTAGGATCATATTCTTGTGTGTTTCTATTGCTGCTAACCATGCCAGGATCACAAGCCGACGAGATTGACTGGGAGAATTTAT